>NC_052392.1:12478791-12651480 GCF_009389715.1 Phoenix dactylifera | reverse complement strand
TAGGTGTCACTGGTGGATGGTGGGACTCATAGGGATTATCTTGATGATCGATAAACCCTAATGAGTTGAGTTGGAATCGTTCCAACCCATTGAAAGGAGTTTCAATGATACTGAGATGGAGATCTCAATATGTCTCATTACCAGTCAGATTAGAACCTATGAGGTCACACACATTAGAGGTTCTGATTATTAGGATTGTCGACTTGTGATTTGAAATCACAATGTCAATTGTCAATAAGATTGATGTACAAAATAACCCACTAAGAGTTAGTGAGTTAAAGGAAGAATTAAATAATTATAATTAGATTATAATTGAGTCTTTTATTGCTGATTAATTGAGTCAAATTATGTTGGATCTGACCCAAAGAAATTTGACTCAAATCCTAGTCAAGAGTTGGCTAGATCGAGTCCCAAAATTCTACTAAAATTCAGCCTTTTTTCCTTATATGAAGCCTCCCTCTTAATGCCCTATTTTGAGGAGTCAAAATAGGTAAGAGGGGGCAGCCAAGAGGCAAGGAAGAACGTGGCCCCCCTCTCCTTCTTTGCTGGGAGCCAGCGCCCCTTGATTCAAGGAATCAAGGGGCCCGCCAATGCAAAAAAAAAAAAGGGGGAGGCGCCAAGGAATCCTAGTGGGACTAGGACCCTTGGCGCCTAGGGTTTTGAACCATATAAAAGGGAGCCCACGTCCCAGATTTTAGAAAAGAACTTCTCCCAGCCGTGGGGCAGCAAGAGGGATTTTTTGTGGGATTTTTAAATCAGCAAATAGGGAGAGAAAAGAATAAAAAAGCTGAAGGGTTTTCTATTCCTTTTGAAGGCTGTACAAGGTGGGATCCTTGTGATTTCTTCTTCCTTCTTCTTCGACATCCAAGAGAGGCTTTTGCAAGGAGCTAGCACCCCCGGTTGAAGCCCCATCTCTGATCTTCAGCAACCTTGTGTGGATACTTGTAGGGCCGGCGGACGTTTGTGCGGCTACAAGGAACCAAACCACGATCATCGGTTGCGGTGTTCTTCTACCCGCACAAAGGTGAAGATGAGATCTTCATTTGAAATTTTATATTTCTGATTTTCAGTAGTTTAACAATTCATAATTAATTATTAGATCTTAGTTTAGTCCCCATCTGAATTCAAAAGGGTTCTGAATCGTTTTGATTCAGAAAAATTTTGAAATCTTACCCGATCCTGTTCCGGCGTATGCGATGCACCGGACCCGGCATTGCGGATTCCGCCGCGAACGTCGCGCCGCTGTGTGGGCAATCCAACAGTCTCTACCTAGCTATTCAAACCTTTTTGTCCTTTTGTAAATCTAATTACAACCAATAGGTACTATACCTTCTGGTGGATCTACTAAGGTCCAAACTTGGTTGGAATGCATGGAGTCCATCCCTGACTTCATTGCTTCCAACCATTGCTCAGAATCGATGTCTAACATCGCCTCGTTATAGGTATTGGGATCCTTACATTGATCCCTATCTCCCATGGAACACTTCCTCTTCATCCTCTGTAAGCATACCTAAGTACCTTTCAGGAGGATGGAAGATCCTACTAAACTTACGAGGTGGAGGAGATACAACATGTACTGGCTCAATACGAATAGGTTCTATAGGCACAATGACTTGTTGCTCTTCAGAGACTTTCTCTTCGAGCTCAATTTTTCTCCCACTGCCTCTATCAAGAAAAAATTGTATCCTAATGACTCTTTAGGATATCCAATAAAACGAGTATTAATTGTCTTATCCTCTAACTTGTCCGCCTGTTGTCACTTGATGTGGGTCGGACATCCCCAAATCTTGAGATAACTAAGACTTGGATTCTTACCATGTCATATCTCATACGGTATCGTAGGAACAGATTTAGAGGAAACTCTATTCAATAAGTACTAGTAAATAGCTGAAAATAAGGTATCTCTCTAAAGAAACAAGGGTAAAATCAGTGAAGCTCATCATGGACCTGATGTTGGGAACCCGCCCATGCCGCTGATATTTCAAAAATTTTTCAGATGGCAGCGGAATCGGCATGCACGAGTTCGACGTTCATCTCATGAACGTTGTTTCGAGACCTTTCGTAATTAGGTAAGAATTAAAACTTTTAAAACTAATAGGAAGATCAAATCTTCACCTTGCGCGGGTAGATGATCACCGCAAATCTGAATTCGTGGTTTTAGGAAGAGGGTTCGCTTGAAGCCGTTCAAACGTCCGGCCTCTACGGGTATCCACACGAAGCAGAGGACCGATCAAAGCTTTCTCGTCTCCCGGGGTGCTAGCTCCCTTGCAGAGACTTCCTTTGATGGCTGATCTCCTCTCTTTCTTTCAACTCTTGAAAGTGCTTGAGAGGAGGAAGAAGAAGGATGAAGAAGAGGAAGAAGAAGAACCCCACGCAGCCTTCTTTCTTTTCCCTGCGTTGGAAGAAGGATGGAGGAAGAGGAGGACGCCAACGCTTGGACTTGCTCTCCCTTGCTTGCGGCTGAACAAGAGAGGAGGGGGGGGTGGCGGCAGCAAGAGGAGGAAGAGAGCTCTTTTAGGGCGCCGGCCTCTAGTCCTCTTTAAAGATTGGAGCTCCTAATTAGGAGCCCTGACAACTTCCAAAAAGAAGGGGGCGCCGGCCCTAGCTCCTCTCTTCTTGTGCCCCAAGCATGGAGAGGGGCTGATGCCCCTCTTACTTGGTTAACCTAATCCTCTTCCAAAGAGGATTAGGTGCCTCTCTCATGGTTTAATCCTAATCTAATTAGGATTAGCCAAATTGGGTTCAATCTATGCTAGTCCTAATCCAATTAGGACTTGAATGAACCATGACTCAATTGAACTCTTCAATCCTAATCCAATTAGGAGTCATGTTGATTCATTAGATTAATAATTAATTTAGACTTAAGGAATCCTAATCCAATTAGGATTTGTTTAATTTTAGTCCTAATCCAATTAGGACTCTATTTGAATCCGAAGTCCTAATCCAATTAGGATTTCTAGGAATCCTACTCCAAGTAGGAATCCAATTTTAATTCAAAACTCCTAATCTCATTAGGATTAGGAATCCTATTCCAAGTAGGAATCCCAGTCCTAATCCAATTAGAACTCTAGGTATCCTACCCGAAGTAGGACTTGTTTCAAGTCCAATTAATTAATTCCCTTTGTTCTTCTTCAACTTCTTATCAATCAAATTGATTTCTTGTGATTCCTAATCACGATTTCAACCATCGGATCGGTCAATACTTCTAGTGTGTGTGACCCCATAGGTTCTATTCTGACTGGTAGTGAGATATATTGTGATCTCTATCACTATATCATTGAAAACTCCTTTCAATGGGTTGGAACGATTCCAACTCAACTCATTAGGGTTTATCGATCATCAAGATAATCCCTATGAGTCCCACCATCCACCAGTGACACCTAGCAGCATGTAGTGGCTACCCAGCAGAATAGAATGATGAACCTCTAGGTGCAGTTAACATGTGATACAGTCCTACTATCGTGGATCCCTACAGGACGGAGGTCATGGACAACTCGTCAAACCCCATCGTCTGTCATATGTCAAGATTTATTCGACTTGAGTTCGATAGTGAAAACTCTTTCTCCACTTATATACTGCCCTGGCCAAGGTCTTAGAACTCAGTCTACAAATCACATAGGATCTCTCCTTTCTATCAAGGTCGATAGATTCCTTATAGGTGCATACCCTACTCCTACAGTGAACTTACTGCAGCCAATCTACACTGCATGGACCCATATGGCTAGAGACCATGTATGTGTGCAGTCAAACTACAATAACCTCACTGTGAGTAGCCGAAGCACCGCAGGTCAAAGGACCAGTCACACTACTGCAACATCAAGCAAGTCACTGACGAGTGGATAGACATCCAAGTGACTTCTTGTCTTGGTCACGCTCAGTACCCTTGTTCTCTAACAAGCACCTGCACTATCACTTCAGTGTCCCTACACTGTGGACTCAAGTCTCGTCCATCCAGAAGGAAAGTGATCTGTGCACTGATCGGATCGATCACCGTCCTCGTGATGATCCATTGATCAGGAGCATTTAGAAATTAATCACCAATGATACATGGCTCAAATTCTCAACTCTTGAGAATATGTATCATCATCTTATTAATTTCTTGGACGATTCATAGACACATAAACAATATGAATGAAAAGATGCCTTTTATTTATTCAATAATAAATAGTCAAGTACAAAATTATGTCCCTAGAATCAACAATGTGTCAGCCAAATTGGCTTCTAGGGCATACATCTAACAATCTCCCACTTGCACTAAAGCCAATTGGTCATATATCTTAGGCCCATCTTCTCAAGGTGGGCTTCAGTCTTTTGCTGACTCAGCTGCTTAGTGAACGGGTCTGCCACGTTATCCGCGGAGTCTACTCTCTGCACCTCTACATATTTCTTCTCCACATAGTCGCGTATGAGGTGAAAGCGCCGCTCTATATGCTTAGACTTCTGATGAGACCTTGGCTCCTTAGCAAGGGCTATGGCGCCATTATTATCGCAGTAGAGTGTTATGGCATCTGATGTCATCACATCCAACTCTGCAATGAATTTCTTGAACCAGAAGCCTTCCTTAGCAGCTTCAGAGGCGGCGATGTATTCGGCTTCCATAGTAGAATCAGCAATGATCGGTTGTTTAGAACTCTTCCATTTACCGTACCACCATTGCACAAGAACACATATCCAGATGTTGACTTCCTGTCATCGACATCAGTCATGAAGTCTGAATCTGTGTACCCTTCTACCTTTAACTCTGATGATCTCCAAAAACCAAGAATAAATCTTTAGTTCTTCTCAAGTACTTAAGAATATTCTTCACAGCTGTCCAGTGTTCTTCACCTGGATTCGACTGATATCTGCTTGTGACACTCACAGCAAGAGCTATATCAGGTCGTGTACATAGCATGGCATACATGAGGCTTCCTATTGCCGATGCATAGGGAATCTTGCTCATGCGTTGAATCTCTCAGATGTGTTGGGGCACATCTTCTTGGAGAGATGAATTCCATGCCTTAGGGGTAAGAGACCCCTCTTGGAGTTTTCCATGCTGAACCTCTTCAGCACCTCCTCTATGTACATTTTCTGTGAAGGCCAAGCATCCTTTTAGATCTATCTCTATAGACCTTTATTCCCAAAATATAGGATGCTTCCCCAAGGTCTTTCATGGAGAATTCTTTTGACAACCAGACCTTGACCGAGGTTAGCATGGGAATATCATTCCCAATCAGGAGAATGTCATCTACGTACAGTACGAGAAAAACGACAGCACTCCCACTAACCTTTTTATAAACACATGGTTCCTCTCGTTTTTGATGAAATCAAACGTTTTGATTGTCATCGAAACGAGTGTTCCAACTCCGAGATGCTTGCTTTAGTCCATAGATGGACCTTTGCAGCTTGCAGACCTTGTGATCTCCATCACTGGAAGTGAAACCCAAAGGCTGTTCCATATAGATATCTTCATCAAGATATCCATTCAGGAAAGCAGTTTTCACATCCATCTGCCAGATTTCATAATCATGAAATGCTGCAATGGCAAGCAATGTTCGGATGGATTTTAGCATGGCTACAGGTGAAAAGGTCTCCTGATAGTCAATGCCTTCGCGCTGACTATACCCTTTCGCCACAAGCCTTGCCTTATAGGTCTCTACCTCTCCATCCGAACCTATCTTCCTTTTGTAGATCCATTTGCATCCAATAGGTACAATACCTTCTGGTGGATCTACTAAGGTCCAGACTTGGTTGGAATGCATGGAGTCTACTCTGACTTCATAGCTTCCAGCCATTTCTCGGAATCGATATCAGATATCGCCTCGTTGTAGGTTTTGGGATCCTGTATGTGATCCCTATCTCCCACTAGGAACATTTCCTCGGTATCCTCTTCTAGTATACCTAAGTATCTATCGGGAGGATGGGAGACCCTACTAGATCTACGAGGTGGTTGAGGGACATCGTGTACTGGCTCTTATGAATGGGTTCTATAGGATCCATGACTCGTTGCTTTTCAGAGACTTTCTCTTCAAGCTCAATTTTCCTCCCACTGCCTCTATCAAGGATAAACTGATTTTCCAAGAAGATGGCATGACGGCTCACAAACACATTGTGATCCTCTGAGACGTAAAAATTGTATCCTAATGACTCTTTAGGATATCCTATAAAACGAGCACTTATGGTCCTAGCCTCTAACTTGTGCCTGTAGTCGTTTGACGTGGGCCGGACATCCCCAAATCTTGAGATGACCCAGACTTGGTTTCTTACCATGCCATATCTCATACGGTGTGGTAGGAACGGATTTAGAGGGAACTCTATTCAATAAATAAATCGCTGTGAGTAAGGCATCTCCCCAAAGGAACATAGGTAAATCAGTGAAGCTCATCATGGACCTGACCATATCCAATAGGGTCCGATTCTCCTCTCTGACACCCCGTTGAGTTGAGGTGTACCCGGAGGTGTCCATTGTGAGACTATGCCGTTTTCTTTGAGATAGTCCCGGAATTCCACTAAGGTATTCTCCTCCTCGATCTGATCGAAGAGCCTTAAGAGGTTTTCCAGTTTGTTTTTCTACTTCATTTTGAACTCTTTGAACTTTTCAAAGATTCAGACTTGTGTCTCATAAGATACACATACCCATACCGTGAATAATCATCGGTAAAGGTAATGAAGTAAGAATAACGTCCCCTGGCTAGCACATCGAATGGGCCACATACATCTGTATGTACTAGGGTAAGTATTTCAGTGGTCCTCCCCATGTCCTACAAAGGGTAGTCTAGCCATTTTCCTTGAAGACAGGACTCGCAAACTGGATATGACTCGGAAGTCAATGAGCCTAAGAAGCCCATCTTTATCCATTTTGTTCATTCTATCTTCTCCAATATGGCCAAGTCTGAGGTGCCACAAATATCTTTGGTTTATCTCATCTCTGGATCTTTTGGATCCTTTGGCACTCACATCTTGCTCGGTAACATTCACAGATACATCCATATGTAAATGATAGAGACTGTCAATCATAAAACCACGTGCGACTATTTTATTTCTCAAATAAATAGAACAGCAGTCTTTGTCAAATGTAAAAACATGACCTTCCTGTGCTAGACATGAAACAGAAATCAAATTTCTGCTAGCAACAGGTACATAATAGCAGTCTCTAAGTATTAAACTAAATCCAGACGGTAGTCGCAGATGGTAGGTGCCCACAGCCACAGCAGCAACTTTTGCCCCGTTGCCAACCCGAAGGGTTACCGCACCTTCCGCCAGCCTTCTACTTTCCTTTAGACCCTGCATGGTAGTGCACAAATGAGCACTAGAACCAGAATCTATAACCCAACTAGAAGTAGAAGAAACCGTTAGATTAGTTTCAATAATGAGCAAGTCTATACCTTCTGAAGGTGTGTCACCTTTCTTGTTCTTCAGGCTCTCGAGGTATGAAGGACAGTTTCTCTTCCAGTGGCCTTCGACATTGCAGTGGAAACATTTTCCTTTGTCGTTAGCCTTTTTCTTTTGAACTTCCTTCTTTGGCTTCTTGTCTTTCTTCTGCTTCTTTGCAGGCTTCTTTTTCTTCCAAGTAGACTTTCTCTTGGAACCAGAAGTCAACTCAGCAGCAAGGACATTGCCCCTTGAACCTTTCAAGGCTCCCTCAGCAGTTACCAACATGTTGATTAGTTCAGTCTTAGTGCATTCAATCTTATTCATGTGGTAGTTTATATAAACTGACCAAATGAATCAGGAAGTGACTGTAGGATCAAATCCACTTGTAATTCCTTGTGCATGTCCATACCGAGCTGTTGGGAACCCGCCCATGCCGCTGATATTTCAAAAATTTTTCAGATGGCAGCGGAATCGGCATGCACGGGTTCGACGTTCATCGCAATGAACGTTGTTTCGAGACCTTTCGTAATTAGGTAAGAATTAAAACTTTTAAAACTAATAGGAAGATCAAATCTTCACCTTGCGCGGGTAGATGATCACCGCAAATCTGAATTCGTGGTTTTGGAAGAGGGTTCGCTTGAAGCCGTTCAAACGTCCGGCCTCTACGGGTATCCACACGAAGCAGGATCCGATCCAAGCTCTCTATCTCACCGGGGTGCTAGCTCCCTTGCAGAGATAGCTTTGATGGCTGATGTCTCCTCTCTTTCAATCAACTCTTGATTGTGCTTGAAGGAGGAAGAAGAAGGATGAAGAAGAGAAGAAGATAGCCCCGCAGCCTTCTCTTTTCCTTGCGTTGGAGAAGGAAGGAAGGAAAGAAGCCGCCAACTCTTCTTTTTTCCCTTTGCTTGCGGCTGAACCAAGAGGAGGAGAGGGGGTCCACGGCTGAAGAGGAGAAAGCTTCACTAGGGCGCCGGCCCTAGTCCTCCTTTAATAAGGATGAAGGGCTCCTACAAGTTAGGAGCCCTTGACAACTTTCCAAGAGGGGGCGCCGGCCCCTCTCTCTTCATGTCGCACCAACAAGTGGAGAGGGGCTGATGCCCCTCTTACTTGGTTACCTAATCCTCTTCCAAAGAGGATTAGGTGCCTCTTCATGGTTTAATCCTAATCTAATTAGGATTGCCAAATTGGGTTCAATCTATGCTAGTCCTAATCCAATTAGGACTTGAATGAACCATGACTCAATTGAACTCTTCAATCCTAATCCAATTAGGAGTCATGTTGATTCATTAGATTAATAATTAATTTAGACTTAAGGAATCCTAATCCAATTAGGATTTGTTTAATTTTAGTCCTAATCCAATTAGGACTCTATTTGAATCCGAAGTCCTAATCCAATTAGGATTTCTAGGAATCCTACTCCAAGTAGGAATCCAATTTTAATTCAAAATTCCTAATCTCATTAGGATTGTAGGAATCCTATTCCAAGTAGGAATCCCAGTCCTACTCCAACTAGGATTCCCAGTCCTAATCCAATTAGGACTCTAGGAATCCTACCCGAAGTAGGATTCTTGTTTCAAGTCCAATTAATTAATTCCCTTTGTTCCTTCTTCAACTTCTTATCAATCAAATTGATTCTTGTGATTCCTAATCACGATTTCAACCATCGGATCGGTCAATACTTCTAGTGTGTGTGACCCCATAGGTTCTATTCTGACTGGTAGTGAGATATATTGTGATCTCTATCACTATATCATTGAAAACTCCTTTCAATGGGTTGGAACGATTCCAACTCAACTCATTAGGGTTTATCGATCATCAAGATAATCCCTATGAGTCCCACCATCCACCAGTGACACCTAGCAGCATGTAGTGGCTACCCAGCAGAATGGAATGATGAACCTCTAGGTGCAGTTAACATGTGATACAGTCCTACTATCGTGGATCCCTACAGGACGGAGGTCATGGACAACTCGTCAAACCCCATCGTCTGTCATATGTCAAGATTTATTCGACTTGAGTTCGATAGTGGAAAACTCTTTTCCACTTATATTACTGCCCTGGCCAAGGTCTTAGAACTCAGTCTAACAAATCACATAGGATCACTCCTTTCTATCAAGGTCGATAGATTCCTTATAGGTGCATACCCTACTCCTACAGTGAACTTACTGCAGCCAATCTACACTGCATGGACCCATATGGCTAGAGACCATGTATGTGTGCAGTCAAACTACAATAACCTCACTGTGAGTAGCCGAAGCACCGCAGGTCAAAGGACCAGTCACACTACTGCAACATCAAGCAAGTCACTGACGAGTGGATAGACATCCAAGTGACTTCTTGTCTTGGTCACGCTCAGTACCCTTGTTCTCTAACAAGCACCTGCACTATCACTTCAGTGTCCCTACACTGTGGACTCAAGTCTCGTCCATCCAGAAGGAAAGTGATCTGTGCACTGATCGGATCGATCACCGTCCTCGTGATGATCCATTGATCAGGAGCATTTAGAAATTAATCACCAATGATACATGGCTCAAATTCTCAACTCTTGAGAATATGTATCATCATCTTATTAATTTCTTGGACGATTCATAGACACATAAACAATATGAATGAAAAGATGCCTTTTATTTATTCAATAATAAATAGTCAAGTACAAAATTATGTCCCTAGAATCAACAATGTGTCAGCCAAATTGGCTTCTAGGGCATACATCTAACAATCTCCCACTTGCACTAAAGCCAATTGGTCATATATCTTAGGCCCATCTTCTCAAGGTGGGCTTCAGTCTTTTGCTGACTCAGCTGCTTAGTGAACGGGTCTGCCACGTTATCCGCGGAGTCTACTCTCTGCACCTCTACATATTTCTTCTCCACATAGTCGCGTATGAGGTGAAAGCGCCGCTCTATATGCTTAGACTTCTGATGAGACCTTGGCTCCTTAGCAAGGGCTATGGCGCCATTATTATCGCAGTAGAGTGTTATGGCATCTGATGTCATCACATCCAACTCTGCAATGAATTTCTTGAACCAGAAGCCTTCCTTAGCAGCTTCAGAGGCGGCGATGTATTCAGCTTCCATAGTAGAATCAGCAATGATCGGTTGTTTAGAACTCTTCCAATTTACTCCACCATTGCACAAGAACACATATCCAGATGTTGACTTCCTGTCATCGACATCAGTCATGAAGTCTGAATCTGTGTACCCTTCTACCTTTAACTCTGATGATCCTCCAAAAACCAAGAATAAATCTTTAGTTCTTCTCAAGTACTTAAGAATATTCTTCACAGCTGTCCAGTGTTCTTCACCTGGATTCGACTGATATCTGCTTGTGACACTCACAGCAAGAGCTATATCAGGTCGTGTACATAGCATGGCATACATGAGGCTTCCTATTGCCGATGCATAAGGAATCTTGCTCATGCGTTGAATCTCTTCAGATGTGTTGGGGCACATCTTCTTGGAGAGATGAATTCCATGCCTTAGGGGTAAGAGACCCCTCTTGGAGTTTTCCATGCTGAACCTCTTCAGCACCTCCTCTATGTACATTTCTGTGAAAGGCCAAGCATCCTTTTAGATCTATCTCTATAGACCTTTATTCCCAAAATATAGGATGCTTCCCCAAGGTCTTTCATGGAGAATTCTTTTGACAACCAGACCTTGACCGAGGTTAGCATGGGAATATCATTCCCAATCAGGAGAATGTCATCTACGTACAGTACGAGAAAAACGACAGCACTCCCACTAACCTTTTTATAAACACACGGTTCCTCTTCGTTTTTGATGAAATCAAACGTTTTGATTGTCATCGAAACGAGTGTTCCAACTCCGAGATGCTTGCTTTAGTCCATAGATGGACCTTTGCAGCTTGCAGACCTTGTGATCTCCATCACTGGAAGTGAAACCCAAAGGCTGTTCCATATAGATATCTTCATCAAGATATCCATTCAGGAAAGCAGTTTTCACATCCATCTGCCAGATTTCATAATCATGAAATGCTGCAATGGCAAGCAATGTTCGGATGGATTTTAGCATGGCTACAGGTGAAAAGGTCTCCTGATAGTCAATGCCTTCGCGCTGACTATACCCTTTCGCCACAAGCCTTGCCTTATAGGTCTCTACCTCTCCATCCGAACCTATCTTCCTTTTGTAGATCCATTTGCATCCAATAGGTACAATACCTTCTGGTGGATCTACTAAGGTCCAGACTTGGTTGGAATGCATGGAGTCTAACTCTGACTTCATAGCTTCCAGCCATTTCTCGGAATCGATATCAGATATCGCCTCGTTGTAGGTTTTGGGATCCTGTATGTGATCCCTATCTCCCACTAGGAACATTTCCTCGGTATCCTCTTCTAGTATACCTAAGTATCTATCGGGAGGATGGGAGACCCTACTAGATCTACGAGGTGGTTGAGGGACATCGTGTACTGGCTCTATGAATGGGTTCTATAGGATCCATGACTCGTTGCTTTTCAGAGACTTTCTCTTCAAGCTCAATTTTCCTCCCACTGCCTCTATCAAGGATAAACTGATTTTCCAAGAAGATGGCATGACGGCTCACAAACACATTGTGATCCTCTGAGACGTAAAAATTGTATCCTAATGACTCTTTAGGATATCCTATAAAACGAGCACTTATGGTCCTAGCCTCTAACTTGTCCGCCTGTAGTCGCTTGACGTGGGCCGGACATCCCCAAATCTTGAGATGACCCAGACTTGGTTTCTTACCATGCCATATCTCATACGGTGTGGTAGGAACGGATTTAGAGGGAACTCTATTCAATAAATAAATCGCTGTGAGTAAGGCATCTCCCCAAAGGAACATAGGTAAATCAGTGAAGCTCATCATGGACCTGACCATATCCAATAGGGTCCGATTCCTCCTCTCTGACACCCCGTTGAGTTGAGGTGTACCCGGAGGTGTCCATTGTGAGACTATGCCGTTTTCTTTGAGATAGTCCCGGAATTCCCCACTAAGGTATTCTCCTCCTCGATCTGATCGAAGAGCCTTAAGAGGTTTTCCAGTTTGTTTTTCTACTTCATTCTTGAACTCTTTGAACTTTTCAAAAGATTCAGACTTGTGTCTCATAAGATACACATACCCATACCGTGAATAATCATCGGTAAAGGTAATGAAGTAAGAATAACGTCCCCTGGCTAGCACATCGAATGGGCCACATACATCTGTATGTACTAGGGTAAGTATTTCAGTGGTCCTCTCCCCATGTCCTACAAAGGGGTCTAGCCATTTTTCCTTGAAGACAGGACTCGCAAACTGGATATGACTCGGAAGTCAATGAGCCTAAGAGCCCATCTTTATCCATTTTGTTCATTCTATCTTCTCCAATATGGCCAAGTCTGAGGTGCCACAAATATCTTTGGTTTATCTCATCTCTGGATCTTTTGGATCCTTTGGCACTCACATCTTGCTCGGTAACATTCACAGATACATCCATATGTAAATGATAGAGACTGTCAATCATAAAACCACGTGCGACTATTTTATTTCTAAATAAATAGAACAGCAGTCTTTGTCAAATGTAAAAACATGACCTTCCTGTGCTAGACATGAAACAGAAATCAAATTTCTGCTAGCAACAGGTACATAATAGCAGTCTCTAAGTATTAAACTAAATCCAGACGGTAGTCGCAGATGGTAGGTGCCCACAGCCACAGCAGCAACTTTTGCCCCGTTGCCAACCCGAAGGATTACCGCACCTTCCGCCAGCCTTCTACTTTCCTTTAGACCCTGCATGGTAGTGCACAAATGAGCACTAGAACCAGAATCTATAACCCAACTAGAAGTAGAAGAAACCGTTAGATTAGTTTCAATTATGAGCAAGTCTATACCTTCCGAAGGTGTGTCACCTTTCTTGTTCTTCAGGCTCTCGAGGTATGAAGGACAGTTTTCTCTTCCAGTGGCCTTCGACATTGCAGTGGAAACATTTTCCTTTGTCGTTAGCCTTTTTCTTTTGAACTTCCTTCTTTTGCTTCTTGTCTTTCTTCTGCTTCTTAGCAGGCTTCTTTTTCTTCCAAGTAGACTTTCTCTTGGAACCAGAAGTCAACTCAGCAGTAAGGACATTGCCCCTTGAACCTTTCAAGGCTCCCTCAGCAGTTACCAACATGTTGATTAGTTCAGTCTTAGTGCATTCAATCTTATTCATGTGGTAGTTTACTATAAACTGACCAAATGAATCAGGAAGTGACTGTAGGATCAAATCCACTTGCAATTCCTTGTGCATGTCCATACCGAGCTTCTCAAGCTCCTCTAGGTCCTTGATCATGGTCAGACCGTGATCATGGACAGACTGCCCTTCGCGCATCTTCGCTTTGAAAAGCCTCTTGGACACTTCAAAACGAGCTGTGCGACTCTGCTCACCATACAACTCTTGCAGGTGTGCCAGTATGTCCCTAGCAGTCTTTATATTTTCATGCTGGCATTGGAGTTCATTAGACATGGATGCCATCATATAGCATTTTACTCTAATGTCATCATCCAACCACTTTTTATGCATCTCACGCTGAACATCAGTAGGACGTGCTGGTGTGGGGATATCTGAATCGAGTATGTAGCCTATCTTCTCACAGTCCAAAACTATTTTGAGATTTCTAAGCCAGTCCTTGTAATTGGTTCCGGTCAGTCGGTTGGTCTCAAGAATACGGGTCAAAGGGTTTGAAGCCGACATTGTATCTGCAGAGAGTAAAGATTCTAGTTAGACTTTTGTACTTGATCCTAATCTGTTCTAAGGTCTTTTAGAACAAATGTAACTCCCACTATTTTCTCGAATTCCTCACACTCCCCTGGTAGGAAAACGGAAATCCCACACGACTAGGGTTTCTAGTGGGTACTGCGGTCCCACCAATTTACATGCCACCTCACCTAACAGTTATTGGTGACACATAGATGGATGAGTGTACAACTCTTGTACAATGCTTCTCAAGCATGTTGCAGTGAACTTGGTCTCTAAGCCATGAAGACCTCACCTAACAGTTATTGGTCCCATTTCTTAGTTAAGTCAGACCCACCGTATAACCGTAGGAATAAAGTCGTCATTGGGTCCTCACCTAACAGTTATTGGTGCCCAACCCCACCTTTACCCTACAACATCTCATGTCTATAGAGAGGTCCAGCCCCCCGATGCAACTTGACCACTGTGTCCAGCCGAGACAAATCAACATCAGAAAGGCCTTAGCAGCTCTACTACAGTGGAAGACCTATTGACTTAATATTGGTTAATCAGGTCTTAGTGTTTGCAACTTGAGCCCTTCATAAGAGGTAATCGAACAATTGGCCAGGTAAGCAGGTGGGAGGCTCCCCTTACTCAGAGAGTAAGGTCCTAATTAAGTAACCACCTTTCATGCTTTCCTAGACACCAATTAGATCAATTAATCTAATATGACTTGCTCATGTCGGTTCACTCTCGACTTGATTGAGGAGGTTTTGATTTAGGTCTCAATTGGGTTTGCTACATCACATGTAAACCTATCTACCCGACTCTCATTCACATCACATGCAAACGGCGCATTGCAGGCAGTTATAATCGCAGCATCAAATTAAAGCTAAACTTTAACTAGGTGATGATCATGGATTCTAATTAGGTCGTATTACAAGCACATGCACATCAATCGATCAAGTGGTCTTCAACTCTTGAATTGGTTCCAAGCCTCCTTGATTCGATCCTTGATCAACTCTTGATCCCATCGCCATCAACCGCTTAGATCACCTTTCATCTCATGCCTTTGCTTCAACTTGATCGTTGATGTACATCACATCACAGAAATACAACCAGATGTAAAATAAAAATAAAAATAAATTACATCTCCTTTTAGGAGGCACGCAGGCCTCTCAAAACATCAAATAAGATGCATGCAAGCATCTGAAAAATTACATGACATCGCAGATCACATCGCAGGTCATTACATTTGATACCAAAAGGGTTGAATCCTATGATCATCACCGTATGCAACAATTATAATTTTCAGATCTGAAAACTAACTGACTGATTATATCATGACATAGGTCGCTGATCATGCTAATCATGATTCTAAACTTTGTAATCCCATTAACAATGCAATTAGAATCATCTTTTTATCACATAAAAATCAGCATGCAAAAATCAGCACCCCTGAAAAATCTGCATGCAGAATTTTTCAGCATGCATGATCATTCAATTTTCAGATCTAATAAGCCTTTAGATATTTAATTCTTACCTTAATCTACGAAGCCTAGGCTCTGATACCACTGTTGGGAACCCGCCCATGCCGCTGATATTTCAAAAATTTTCAGATGGCAGCGGAATCGGCATGCACGAGTTCGACGTTCATCGCATGAACGTTGTTTCGAGACCTTTCGTAATTAGGTAAGAATTAAAACTTTTAAAACTATAGGAAGATCAAATCTTCACCTTGCGCGGGTAGATGATCACCGCAAATCTGAATTCGTGGTTTTGGAAGAGGGTTCGCTTGAAGCCGTTCAAACGTCCGGCCTCTACGGGTATCCACACGAAGCAGGATCCGATCCAAGCTCTCTATCTCCCGGGGTGCTAGCTCCCTTGCAGAGATAGCTTTGATGGCTGATCTCCCTCTTTCAATCAACTCTTGATTGTGCTTGAGAGGAGGAAGAAGAAGGATGAAGAAGAGGAAGAAGATAGCCCCTCGCAGCCTTTCTTTCTTGCGTTGGATGAAGGAAGGAAGGAAAGGAGCCGCCAACTCTTGGCTTTCTTTCCCTTGCTTGCGGCTGAACCAAGAGGAGGAGAGGGGTCCACGGCTTGAAGAGGAGGAAAGCTTCACTAGGGCGCCGGCCCTAGTCCTCCTTTATAAGGATGAAGGGCTCCTACAAGTTAGGAGCCCTGACAACTTTCCAAGAGGGGGCGCCGGCCCCTCTCTTCATGTCGCACCAACAAGTGGAGAGGGGCTGATGCCCCTCTTACTTGGTTACCTAATCCTCTTCCAAAGAGGATTAGGTGCCTCTTCATGGTTTAATCCTAATCTAATTAGGATTAGCCAAATTGGGTTCAATCTATGCTAGTCCTAATCCAATTAGGACTTGAATGAACCATGACTCAATTGAACTCTTCAATCCTAATCCAATTAGGAGTCATGTTGATTCATTAGATTAATAATTAATTTAGACTTAAGGAATCCTAATCCAATTAGGATTTGTTTAATTTTAGTCCTAATCCAATTAGGACTCTATTTGAATCCGAAGTCCTAATCCAATTAGGATTTCTAGGAATCCTACTCCAAGTAGGAATCCAATTTTAATTCAAAATTCCTAATCTCATTAGGATTGTAGGAATCCTATTCCAAGTAGGAATCCCAGTCCTACTCCAACTAGGATTCCCAGTCCTAATCCAATTAGGACTCTAGGAATCCTACCCGAAGTAGGATTCTTGTTTCAAGTCCAATTAATTAATTCCCTTTGTTCCTTCTTCAACTTCTTATCAATCAAATTGATTCTTGTGATTCCTAATCACGATTTCAACCATCGGATCGGTCAATACTTCTAGTGTGTGTGACCCCATAGGTTCTATTCTGACTGGTAGTGAGATATATTGTGATCTCTATCACTATATCATTGAAAACTCCTTTCAATGGGTTGGAACGATTCCAACTCAACTCATTAGGGTTTATCGATCATCAAGATAATCCCTATGAGTCCCACCATCCACCAGTGACACCTAGCAGCATGTAGTGGCTACCCAGCAGAATGGAATGATGAACCTCTAGGTGCAGTTAACATGTGATACAGTCCTACTATCGTGGATCCCTACAGGACGGAGGTCATGGACAACTCGTCAAACCCCATCGTCTGTCATATGTCAAGATTTATTCGACTTGAGTTCGATAGTGGAAAACTCTTTCTCCACTTTATACTGCCCTGGCCAAGGTCTTAGAACTCAGTCTAACAAATCACATAGGATCTCTCCTTTCTATCAAGGTCGATAGATTCCTTATAGGTGCATACCCTACTCCTACAGTGAACTTACTGCAGCCAATCTACACTGCATGGACCCATATGGCTAGAGACCATGTATGTGTGCAGTCAAACTACAATAACCTCACTGTGAGTAGCCGAAGCACCGCAGGTCAAAGGACCAGTCACACTACTGCAACATCAAGCAAGTCACTGACGAGTGGATAGACATCCAAGTGACTTCTTGTCTTGGTCACGCTCAGTACCCTTGTTCTCTAACAAGCACCTGCACTATCACTTCAGTGTCCCTACACTGTGGACTCAAGTCTCGTCCATCCAGAAGGAAAGTGATCTGTGCACTGATCGGATCGATCACCGTCCTCGTGATGATCCATTGATCAGGAGCATTTAGAAATTAATCACCAATGATACATGGCTCAAATTCTCAACTCTTGAGAATATGTATCATCATCTTATTAATTTCTTGGACGATTCATAGACACATAAACAATATGAATGAAAAGATGCCTTTTATTTATTCAATAATAAATAGTCAAGTACAAAATTATGTCCCTAGAATCAACAATGTGTCAGCCAAATTGGCTTCTAGGGCATACATCTAACACGAGCTTCTCAAGCTCCTCTAGGTCCTTGATCATGGTCAGACCGTGATCATGGACAGACTGCCCTTCGCGCATCTTCGCTTTGAAAAGGCCTCTTGGACACTTCAAATACGAGCTGTGCGACTTCTGCTCACCATACAACTCTTGTAGGTGTGCCAGTATGTCCCTAGCAGTCTTTATATTTTCATGCTGGTATTGGATTCATTAGACATAGATGCCATCATATAGCATTTTACTCTAATGTCATCATCCAACCACTTTTTATGCATCTCACGCTGAACATCAGTGGGACGTGCTGTAATGTGGGGATATCTGAATCGAGTATATAGCCTATCTCTCACAGTCCAAACTATTTTGAGATTTCTAAGCCAGTCCTTGTAATTGGTTCCAGTCAGTCGGTTGGTCTCAAGAATACGGGTCAAAGGTTTGAAGCCGACATTGTATCTGCAGAGAGTAAAGATTCTAGTTAGACTCTTGTACTTGATCCTAATCTGTCCTAAGGTCTTTAGAACAAATATGACTCCCACTATTTTTTCGAATTCCTCACACTCCCCTGGTAGGAAAACGAAATCCCACACGACTAGGTTTCTAGTGGGTACTGCGGTCCACCAATTTACATGCCACCTCACCTAACAGTTATTGGTGACACATAGATGGATGAGTGTACAACTCTTGTACAATGCTTCTCAAGCATGTTGCAGTGCAACTTGGTCTCTAAGCCATGAAGACCTCACCTAACAGTTATTGGTCCCATTTCTTAGTTAAGTCAGACCCACTGTATAACCGTAGGAATAAAGTCGTCATTGGTCCTCACCTAACAGTTATTGGTGCCCAACCCCACCTTTACCCTACAACATCTCATGTCTATAGAGAGGTCCAGCCCCCCCAATGCAACTTGACCACTGTATCCAGCCGAGACAAGTCAACATCAGAAAGGCTCGTTAGCAGCTCTACTCAGTGGAAGACCTATTGACTTAATATGGTTAATGCAGGTCTTAGTGTTTGCAACTTGAGCCTCTTCATAAGAGGTAATCGAACAATTGGCCAGGTAAGCAGGTGGGAGGCTCCCCTTACTCATTGCAGAGAGTAAGGTCCTAATTAAGTAACCACACTTTCATGCTTTCCTAGACACCAATTAGATCAATTAATCTAATATGACTTGCTCATGTCGGTTCACTCTCGACTTGATTGAGGAGGTTTCTGATTTAGGTTCGAATTGGGTTTGCTACATCACATGTAGACCTATCTACCCGACTCTCATTCACACACATGCAAATGGCGCATTGCAGGCAGTTATAATCGCGGCAATAATTAAAGCTAAACTTTAACTAGGTGATGATCATGGATTCTAATTAGGTCCGTATTACAAGCACATGCACATCAATTGATCAAGTGGTCTTCAAACTCTTGAATTGGTTCCAAGCCTCCTTGATTCGATCCTTGATCAAACCCTTGATCCCATCGCCATCAACCGCTTGGATCACCTTTCATCTCATGCCTTTGCTTCAACTTGATCGTTGATGTACATCACATCACAGAAACACAACCAGATGTAAAATAAAAAATAAAATAATTTACATCTCCTTTTAGGAGGCACGCAGGCCTCTCAAAACATCAAATAAGATACATGCAAGTATCTGAAAAATTACATGACATCGCAGATCACATCGCAGGTCATTACATTTGATACCAAAAGGGGTTGAATCCTATGATCATCACTGTATGCTACAATTATAATTTTCAGATCTGAAACTTAACTGATTATATCATGACATAGGTCGCTGATCATGCTAATCATGATTCTAAACTTTGTAATCCCATTAACAATGCAATTAGAATCATCTTTTTATCACATAAAAATCAGCATGTAAAAATCAGCACCCCTGAAAAATCTGCATGCAGAATTTTTTCAGCATGCATGATCATTTAATTTTTCAGATCTAATATGCCTTTAGTTATTTAATTCTTACCTTAATCTACGAAGGCCTAGGCTCTAATACCACTGTTGGGAACCCGCCCATGCCGCTGATATTTCAAAAAATTTCAGATGGCAGCGGAATCGGCATGCACGGGGTTCGACGTTCATCGCGATGAACGCTTGTTTCGAGACCTTTCGTAATTAGGTAAGAATTAAAACTTTTAGAACTAATAGGAAGATCAAATCTTCACCTTGCGCGGGTAGATGATCACCGCGAATCTGAATTCGTGGTTTTGGAAGAGGGTTCGTTTGAAGCCGTTTCAAACGTCCGGCCTCTACGGGTATCCACACGAAGTAGAGAACCGATCAAAGCTTTCTTGTCTTCCCGGGGTGCTAGCTCCCTTGCAAAGACTCCTTTGATGGCTGATCTCTTCTCTTTCTTTCAACTCTTGAAGTGCTTGAGAGGAGGAAGAAGAAGAAGGAACTCAAGGAAGAAGAACACAGCTTCTGCAGCCTTCTTTCTTTTCCCTGCGTTGGAAGAAGGATTGGAGGAAGAGGAAGACGCCAACACTTGGACCTTGCTTTTCCTTTGCTTGCGGCTGAACCAAGAGAGGAGAGGGGAGGGTGGCGGCAGCAAGAGGAGGATGAATAGCTCTCTTGGGGCGCCGGCCTCTAGTCCTCTTTAAAAAGGGATTGGAGCTCCTAACTTTTAGGATTCCAATGACAACCTACCAAATAAGAAGGGGGCGCCGGCCCTAGCTCCTCTCTTCTTGTCGCCCCAATCATTTGGAGAGGGGCTGATGCCCTCTTAGTTGGTTAACCTAATCCTCTTCCAAAGAGGATTAGGTGCCTCTCTCATGGTTTCATCCTAATCTAATTAGGATTGGCCAAATTGGGTTCAATCTATGCTAGTCCTAATCCAATTAGGACTTGAATGAACCATGACTCAATTGAACTCTTCAATCCTAATCCAATTAGGAGTCATGTTGATTCATTAGATTAATAATTAATTTAGACTTAAGGAATCCTAATCCAATTAGGATTTGTTTAATTTTAGTCCTAATCTAATTAGGACTCTATTTGAATCTGAAGTCCTAATCCTATTAGGATTTCTAGGAATCCTACTCCAAGTAGGAATCCAATTTTAATTCAAAACTCCTAATCTCATTAGGATTGAGGAATCCTATTCCAAGTAGGAATTCCAGTCCTAATCCAATTAGAACTCTAGGTATCCTACCCGAAGTAGGATTCTTGTTTCAAGTCCAATTAATAATTCCCTGTTGGTTCTCTTCAACTTCTTATCAATCAAATTAATTTCTTGTGATTCCTAATCACGATTATCAACCATCGGATCGGTCAATACTTCTAGTGTGTGGTGACCCCATAGGTTCTTATTCTGACTGGGTTAGTGAGATATATGTGATCTCTATCACTATCTCATTAGAAAACTCCTTTCAATGGGTTGGAACGATTCCCAACTCAACTCATTAGGGGTTCTATCACTCGATCATCCAAGGATAATCCCTGATAGTCCCAGCCATCACACCAGTGACCCTAGCAGCATATAGGTGGCTATCCGCAGAATAGTAATGACTGAAATCTCTAGGGTGCAGTTAAACATGTTGATACAGTCCTAACTATCGTGGGGATCCCTTACAGGGAAGGGAGGTCATGGACAACTCGTCAGACCCGCCATCGTCTGTCATATGTCAAGATTTATTTCGACTCGAGTTTCGATAGTGAAAAACTCTTTCTCCATGTGTGCATACTGCCGCGGATGCCGAGGTCTTACGAACTCAGTCTTATAAATCACATAGGATCTCTCCTTATCTATCAAGGTCGATAGATTCCATATAGGTGCATACCCTACTCCTACAGTGAACTTACTGCAGCCAATCTACACTGCATGGACCCATATGGCTAGAGACCATGTATGTGTGCAGTCAAATTACAATAACCTCACTGTGAGTAGCCGAAGCACCGCAGGTCAAAGGACCAGTCACACTACTGCAACATCAAGCAAGTCACTGACGAGTGGATAGACATCCAAGCGACTTCTTGTATTGGTCACGCTCAGTACCCTTGTTCTCTAACAAGCACCTGTACTATCACTTCAGTGTCCCTACACTGTGGACTCAAGTCTCGTCCATCCAGAAGGAGAGTGATCTGTGCACTGATCGGATCGATCACCGTCCTCGTGATGATCCTTTGATCAGGAGCATTAGAAATTAATCACCAATGATACATGGCTCAAATTCTCAACTCTTGAGAATATGTATCATCATCTTATTAATTTCTTGGACGATTCATAGACACATAAACAATATGAATGAAAAAAGATGCCTTTTATTTATTCAATAATAAATAGTCAAGTACAAAATTATGTCCCTAGAATCAACAATGGTGTCAGCCAAATTGGCTTCTAGGGCATACATCTAACATTGGAATAGACGTTGGATGCTTCGTGGATTTCCTTCTTTGGACCATGGAAGGATGGGAGCGCTGGATGTGAATCACGGGATGCTGGGAGGCTTCGTGGATTTCCTTCTTTGGAGCACGGAAGGATGGGAGCGCTGGATGTGAATCACGGGATGTTGGGACGCTGGATGCTTAAGTTGGAAAACCTGGGAGCGTGGAGGAAGAAGAAAAACCGTGAAAAAAAGGTTTTGTATGGTAACACTGTTCATGATGAACAATGTCATCACGTAACACCGTTCATAAGAACAGTTTCTTTATGGAACACTATTCATATGAATAGTTTCTCCACGCAGCACTATTCATATGAATAGTAATTTCAGCTATGAACAGTAATTTCAGCCATGAATAGTAATTTCAACCATTGTTCATGGAATTTGATGACCCAAAGATTGATTTAAAGATTGATTTTGATGATCACAAAACCTTGAAGTATAAATACTAATGTTTGTGTTGCAAGGAGAAAGATACTTATTTTGCAAGGAATATAGCAAGTTTGAAGAACACAAGAAGGCCTCCAAAGCTCTCAAGAAAAGTTGGAAGAAAGTTACACTTCATTGGCCCAAGTTTCAAGTTCAAAGGACTCAAGTTGGAAGAGCAAATTCAAAGAAAAATCCAAAAGAATAGTCCTCGAGTCGACTCCTGGATAGTACGAGTTGACTCCAGGGAGTAACAAGGCAGAAACACAGAGAAGCTATTTTGGACCCTGAGAGCCGAGTCGACTCCTGAGGAACTCGAGTCGACTCCGATGGTTGGCAGGTCGACTCCAAAGGAAGCTAGAGTCGACTCCCAGAGGAAAACAAGCAAAAAGTCAGAGAGCCAATTTCAGACACTGAGAGCCGAGTCGACTCCCGCAAAATCCGAGTCGACTCCGAGGCAGCGCAACCCCAAAGACAGAAGACGGCATTTTCGTCTCTAAGAGGCGAGTCGACTCCAAGACAGTTTGAGTCGACTCCAAGGCAGCGCGACCCCAAAAGACAGAAGACTGTTTTTTGGATACTGAGGGCCGAGTCGACTCCGGAACAGTTCGAGTCGACTCCAAGACTGAACGAGCCAAAAGACAGAAGATCGGGAGTTCGGCCTCTGAGCGCCGAGTCGACTCCCAGAATTCACGAGTCGACTCGAGTGAGCCAAGTTGAAGAATACATCTATGGATTCCTTGGGATGAGCCGACTCCAAAAGTGCAAGGTCAGCTCCAGATTTTGGCGAGTCGACTCCGGGTTAAGTCGAGTCGACTCCCAGTCGAGAAGACCACTTTAATTCAAATCTGGAACAGTTGCCGAGCCGACTCCAGAAAAGCATGAGTCGACTCCTGCTACAGCCGAGTCGACTCCAGATCGCGCGAGTCGACTCCGATCCCAACGGGAACTTTGTCAGGAGTTGCAGACTGTGCACAACGGCTCTATTTTTGTCTCTAACGGCTAGATTTCTGGTTCCACGACATGTAAAGCTATAAAATCAAGAGGAGAGCTAGGGGAGACGGCATGGAAGTGGGAGAGAATATTTAGGAAAGAGATTTAGAAGAGATTACAAGGAAAATCTCCCTAAAGCACAAAAGGGCCATTCAAAGCAAAATAGAGAGAAGAAGAGCATCCAAGTGAATCCCAAAGCTTCCTCTTCAACTGTGTGCTGCCTCGGTGATCCTCTACTTCGTGCAAAATCAGAAGAGGGTCAAGTGAAGAAGAAGCCGAGTTCCTCCATCTACGAATTAGTTTGAGGGCTTCTTCTCTTTACCTTACTTATTTATAATTGCTATATCTGCTTAAGTGAGAAGCTTGTATTTGTCTTTAAACCTTTGTTTTAATATCTTGTAACTTGATTCAATCAAGGGATTGAATCAAGGGGTTAAGGTTTGTTGGTGAGCCAAAGGAAAAACCAACGGTGTTAGGTTGTGGTTGGTGAGCCTTTGGGAAAATCAACTGGGTTGATTGTGAATCCGGAAAACAATCGTTGTAAGGTTGTGGTTGGTGAGCCTGTGGAAAAAACCAACTGGGTTTGATTGTGAACCCGGGAAAACAATCGGTTGGTTCTAGTCGGTGAGCCTGTGAAAACCGACCGAGTTCGTTGTTATCTCGCAAAACAACAAGTTGGGTTGTGAGCTTGTAAAACAACCGGCTGTAATCTGTAGGATTATAGTGAAATTCCCAAGAGGTCTTGGGGAGTGGATGTAGGTGCTGGGGTGCACCGAACCACTATATGTTTGTTGTGTTTGTAATGATTCTTGTCATTGTCTAACTTACTCACTTACTTACTTAGATAAATTGCTTGCTTAACTTTTATCCGCGCATCCTTTAGTTGCAAGCATATTCAATCTAGTCACATTCTATACATCAAACTGTTGCTAAGTTTAAATTTCACTGTGCATCTATATAACTTAGCATAATTAATTGAAAAGTTTTAGAAGTAGTCTAAAAGTTTAAAAAGACCCAATTCACCCCCCCTCTTGGGTTGTATCTACTGGGCAACAAGTGGTATCAGAGCAGGTGCTCTAAGATTAATTATTGATCTCACGATCAAGAGCCAAAGATCATGACAACTCAAATAGATAGTTTTCTAGAAGAGGGACAATTAATTGATAGACCTCCACTACTTAATGGCTTAGACTACACATATTGGAAAGCACGCATGCGCATTTTTGTTCAATCACAAAACTATAAAATATGGAGTATCATTATAAATGACTCTCACACACTCTCTCAAGCTGTCAATGAAAAAAACTTAGCACAATTGAATGTTAATGCTATGAACATTCTATATTGTGCTATCCATGAATCTATATTTCATAAGATTTCTGCATGCTTATCTGCTAAGGAGATCTGTGATACTTTAGAAAATATTTATGATAAATCTCAGAATAGCTCACATGTGCTTCAATTACATACTAACAATGAATTGCAGAAAAAGGTGTTGAATCTCCCACCTCAGTCGAGTCGACTCCAAGTATTTCAGAGTCGACTCCCATGTTAGCCGAGTCGACTCCAACAAGGCCCGAGTCGACTCCGAGACAGAACAGTTCAAAAAAACAAAGAGTTCGGTGATGAAAACAAGGATCCATTCCCAAACACCGAAAGATTCAAAAGCTTCCTAAAGACAAAGAAGAAGAGGAAGCAAGAAGAAAGGAAGAAAGAGATAAAAAGCAAGAAAGTCTTGACCAAGGAAGAGTCAAGCAAGAAATTGAAAGCTAGGAGCAACAATGATGATATTAGCTCCAAAGAACTACAAGAGGTAACTAACTTGTGCTTCATGGCACAAGAAGATAAGGTAAAATCTGAATCTACCTTTATATCAAATAATTTTCAAGAAGAATTCCCTTATGATGAATTATTAAATGCTTTTCATGATTTGTATGGTGAATGTAAAAAATTAGCTATAAAGAATAAAAATCTTAAGAAACTAAATCTAAAAATTTCAAAAGAAAAAAACTCTAGTGATGAAATACAAGATAAACTAAATTCTGAAAATGAAAGCTTAAGGTTAAATTTAGAACAATTGATTCAAAAAAATCAGAGTTTAATTAAAGAAAATCAAAACTTAAGTGAAGAAATTAACCAATCAAAATCTCTTATTAACAAATTCAATGTAAGTCCAGAAAGATTAAAAATAATGTTTGAAAGCTAATGTGTTGCTAATGATAAATCAAAATTTGGCTTGATTCCTTTACTTAATAATAAATCTCTAGAGAAAAAGGTTATCAATTCACCAAGCAAACCATTAAATAAGATAACTTATTTCAAACTTGAAAAGAATGGGCATAACAACTTTACCTATCGTTCTAACATAATTAAATCAAGTGGTAAAGTTATTACAATTAAACAAATCTGGGTTCCAAAAGGAACCATATGTCCTAACTCTCAAGGACCAAGCAAGCTTGGGTACCCAAAATGAAAAAAAAAATGAGGATGTAGATGAAGGTGTGCCAAGATACCCATAAAACAAATAGAACTTTCATACAAATGAGTGCTCTAGACACACATTAAAGAGTGAAACTTAAAATACACTTATGAAAAGTAATTAAAAATAATAATAATGAAATCAGTAACCCTTGCATCTCATCATTACTTTTGCTTTAGTATTTGATTAAAATATGAATTGCAAGTATTGATCAATTTTGTGATATAGAAAATACTTTTGAAAATAGTATCAAATCACTTCATTTTATAGTATGATTTACTCACTATTGGATAAGTTGCTAAGAATAACTCTATGAATTCTCTATATGCTTGATTGAGAGTTTTTATCCATGGCATTATTGTTTATCGATCATAGATATGAAAATGTGCACTTGGTATGCCTTTGAATATATGCACTATGAATACCAAGATTAAAGAAACCATTTTTGGGATATAAAATCAACTCATGCTAGTATGTACTTAATCTCAAAAGGCCTTGCCATTGGCTTACTTAGAGTATCTTCTGAAAGGTCAAAGGTTACTATGCATGTTAACTAAGGAAACAAACAAAAATCAATTTCTAAATCTAAAGTTGTTGTTTCCAGCACTAAGTTTTCAAAAGCTTACATTGGTTTTGTTCTTGACACTTAAATTGAAATATTTTCTGCATTGGCACAAACTCACAAAAAGGGATCAAATGAAAAAGGTTTGCAAACTATGAAAGTAAAGATCATGGCATAGTGTTGAAAACCAATTTTGTATTAAGTTGTGCACAGAAAACAATATTGAATTCAATTGTTTCTGCACCAAGAACACTATAAGTAAAATAGGATTAATAGAATCCTTGAAGAAATGAAGAAGGCAATGTTGTATGATAGTCATCCACTTAAATGAATTTTTTGTTAAAAGCTATCATCATTGCTTGTCATATATATGGTTTCTATTAGGTCTATTATTGATGAAAACTCCATTTGATCTTCTGAAAAATAGAAAATGATCTATTGCATATCTTTCATATTTTTCAGTAGCTTATGATATGCTTGATATGGTCTTTTGAAAATAATGCCAAATCTGATAAAGATATTTCTATCCTTGGATATCATTCATCAAGCAATGCGTATAGAATATTCAATGAAAAGATTCTAGTTGAAGAAATATCAATTCAGTTTATTCTTTATGAGACTAATGATTTATTATCAAAATACTAAAATCAAATTATATATGTATATGGTTAATCTTTTACATATAACAATCTGAAAACTTGTTAATAATTAGAACCAAATTGAGTTTTTCAGAAATGCACTTAATGAAGAAAAATTGATAACTACTAAAAAACTAAATCAAGAAAAGATGAAATAAATCTTGATGAAATTCTTGCATGATTAGAAGTAAAGATCACCATTATCATTTGCTTGCTTTATGAGCTTTATATTCTGTTAAATGAATGTGTAGAATACACTCCTGTGTGGTTATTTCATTAAAAAAAAAGGGATCTATGTAAAATAACCACCTTATTTGAAAACATTCATTACAAATATGATAAAGCAATTTGTGATTTGGAACAAGCATCAAAAGCATGATAGAATAATTATTTTGTCATATACCTAATAGACCAGATTGTGTGATCATTATGTGACCTTGTGCAAGACTTCAATCCAACTCTAATGAATCATAATTTATTGATAACAAATGAATCATAATCTGAATTTTGATAGAAATAATTGTTTAAGGCAATTTGATCAAAACTTAGCTAGCATGCCTTATTGATAATTATCTTAAGCAAATAGAATCTAAGCTAAATTGATGTTGAAAATAAGAAATTGATTTGATCTTGATAAATCTTTCTATTGTCTCACATGATTGTCCTTGAACCATATTGGTTAATGAAACCATCTCTTTAGTTCAAGTGATATGTGCTTGCTTATACTTAGGCAATCTCTTGAGTAAAGTGACTCAACATTCAACTAGTGTCATATCTTATATTGAGTCATCTAGTTAAAAATATGGTGGATGAATGTTTTGTATCTTGAAGAAACTAATGACTTTCTTTCAAGAAAGAAAAGGAGTTTGCAGGATCCTTGAGCAAGAAAATGAGAGATTTCAACTTGAAGGACACATTCATAAAAGGTACAATAAACATTCACATGCAAACAAGAGAGAGGACTTTCTTCAGCCAAAAGGTTACACATAAGAAATCTAGTAGGTATTTGACTTGAAGAATGCAGAATGATTCGGTAATTTTAGATACCTCTCTCATAAATTAGCTGAGCAAAGTCATTAACTTAAATCTTACTATGGCATGAAGTCTTTAATTATTAATTTCTTGATATCATGTCTATATATGTATTGATTGACTTATGCTTTTAGAAATTGTTTCATGGTTTGCTCAAACTAAAATATTCCTTTACCTATATCATAACCATGAAATACACAAGTATATGCTTAAAATGTTGATTTAAAATAACTTGTGAGAAGCTACGAGTCCATGAGCTTAATGAAAATGTTGTTTGCATGATATACATCTATATGATACATAAGATTATTTCTTTATTCTGCTCTTTCATGTAAATTACTTGAGAATAACAAAAAGAGAGAGAGATAAAGAAAAGAAAATGGATATTATTCAAGAGAAGGCAAGTACTCCAATCTTAAGCAAAAGCAAAACAAGCATAATATATTCGGCACATTTGTGATACTTGTGTGAATATTCTTTTGGAAGGGATAAAATTCGTAATTAATTACACTTAAATAGAGAGAGTTTCAAGTGAACATTTTAACCTTTCTATATTGCTCATCATAGGGATGGTGCCAATGGGGAGGCTAGTGGTAGTACCCGGCACTATTTAACCCAACTATTCGGTGTAGGGCATATTAGGGACGACACAAGAGGGAGGCTAGTGGTAGTACCTCGTGCCCCTTCCAACTCCACTGGATAGGAAGCAAATAGAGTATAGAGCACAAGAAAGTAAAAATGAATGACAAAGTAAATGAAAGTATAAGAAGAATCAAGTCAAGCTTTAATCACTTGGAAACACACCTTAAGAATGAAATCAGTGCAAGATTATATTTAAATAAGGGAAGTTTATTTGAAAAGAATTGATTTTGGTCCTTGACATGCTTATTCTTAATATTTTAATGCATGACTTAACACGTAATATGTTTTGCATGTGGCATGATGCTTTAAATTACGGACTCTCAATATTGTGTAATGCTCCATGCTTAAATAATTTGATTGAATGTTTTATTCTGGTACTATTGAAAAGAAATTTCAGATTTGTCATTCACGATTATCTTTGAAAGTTAAATAGATTTGCAAAAAAAAAGAAGAGAAGGATATTTCTATTTTGAATTGATCTTGATCTATCCTTCTACTTGCCTAACTTTGATACATAATGTCCTAATACTTGTTAAAATATCCTCCATTGTGTATCGAAATTCAATATTAAATATAAAGATTCTGAAAGTGCTCTAATGTTATTGAAATATGTGTTTTCAATCATAATGATTTAAGATGAGCTACAATGTGGAAGATACATATCTCAAATTATGATTTTGAAAGACTCTATTGAAAATCTTTATGAAATTCAGAATCTGATTTTGTATAAAAGCTTAAACTCAATATGATCTCTAAATAAAATCTTAATGTAAAAAAAAACAAAATTAATTTTGATGCCTTGGTTGATTGCTCCGATACGCATCCGAAACATATCATTTCTTATCTTTAAAGTATACTAATATTGGTCCAAATGATGTGTCTTTCGATGATCTTGATTGAAAACAAAAATTTCTAAATATATGATTTTATTTTGATATTAAAAAGATTTATTGTGTTTCATGTATACATTGCTGAAAAACTATGATTAAGAAATAGAATTCTATAAATATATATACCTCAATGATCATCTATATATTTTTCTCTCCTACATTCTTAAAGACTTCCATCAGAATATATATAGAGTGAATGATTTTAAAGCTAGAAATATTTCAGCTCACTCAAATGATTCTAAAAGAAAGAAAATGTGAATGCTTTTGAAAGAAACTGAGCTTCAAATGAATCATTTTCTGATTAATATTTCTACACATTTTCTCTAAGATTAAGAGAAAGCATAACTTGTTCTTGAAGGATTAGAAAGAGTAATTGCTACAAATTTTGAATAATAATAGATTACTCTACATTCTCGATATCATAGAATTTCAGTTTTATTCACGTTTATCATTAAAATCTGAAATTCAACAATAGAAAAGAATGATTAAAGAAGAATGCATCTTTTGAGGGGGAGCTTTAGATATTCAGTATCTTTTTATGGATTGATTTTAATGAACCTCATTATATTGCAAGACTTGCTTTAATTATATAATGAGTTTATACCTTGAGATGAGTTCTATAAAGGTTGTCTTATCTGAAACATTGAGTCTTATGAAATAAGCTGAAACCTATAGAAAATTTTTTTTTAGATTGACAATTTTACTGAACATTATCTTCAAATTCTAAACTCTTAAATGGAATGATCAATTGAGGGGGAGAAAGAAAATCTCAGAAGGAGAGATCTTATGGAACTTAATCGCATAAATCTATATATAAAGGAGAGAGAAAGCATACCAAGTGAAAAGTGATCCTAATGCTCTCCAATATGTATCATCTGAAATTTAAATCTGAAAATCTTTATGATACTCCTTGAGGCTTGTTATTTGATTAATATATCTTATGCATAAATCATGAACCAAATTGCAATTCAAACAGTTGATCTTAAGAGCCTCTAACTTAATGAAAAAGGGGGAGAATAATGTGTTGAATTTTCTTGAGTATCACCTAGAAAATCTATGTTGAAATTCACTAATGAGTCCTAATTGGCTTGCTCCTTAGAACTTCAATTTTGTGCCAATTCCTATTTTTATGTATCAAATTGTGCTTATTTTCTAAAGGAATAAAAGAAAGTCTTCAAGAGAGCTCTAAGATAAATCAAAAATTGCATGAATCCATATTTTGGTATTTGTGCCCCAATGCTCTTATTATCATTAAAGAACTTTGAAGTCATTAAGAATTAATGATCCAACATGATGATATGTTTTTCAAGTATATAAGTTTTGATCTTATACTCTGAAAATTAATTAAATTGCTCTCATGTTGATAAAATACTTAATATATTGGGCAAAAGATCTTAAATGAACAAGCTTTCATACTTATTAGTGAAGAGAGGTTAGATTTCCATTCGTGCTTTCTTTGAATATCATTCGTGGTACTTCTTGAATTAACTTAAGAAAGATTCCATCTACACTTGAGTTGAAAACTATCCTTGGAATCACATTCGATGTGTTCTGCTCTGAAATTATCTTAATTGACTCTGATCTATGCTCATTAATCTTATTCTAATATTATTGCCTTAAGTTATATGATTCATATTCATGCAATAATTTGACATGCAAATCAGAGTACAAAAAGAAAAAAAAGGAATATTTGAGTATTCTTATCTTTGTGCTTAATGTTTCATTATCTTGCAACCTTTTTGATGTTGTCAAAAAGGGGGAGAAATATCTAAGTATATGCTCATAATGCTTTATGTGCTGATTATGTTAAGATTAAATCTAAAGCATTATCATGAAGTATGTTTTAAATATATATGTTTTCTACTTCATGCAACTTAGCTATGCATTACTTCTAGAACACAATATATTTTATATTGCATATACTCCAAGTTTTGTCATCATCAAAAAGGGGGAGACTGATGACCCAAAGATTGATTTAAAGATTGATTTTGATGATCACAAAACCTTGAAGTATAAATACTAATGTTTGTGTTGCAAGGAGAAAGATACTTATTTTGCAAGGAATATAGCAAGTTGGAAGAACACAAGAAGGCCTCCAAAGCTCTCAAGAAAAGTTGGAAGAAAGTTACACTTCATTGGCCCAAGTTTCAAGTTCAAAGGACTCAAGTTGGAAGAGCAAATTCAAAGAAAAATCCAAAAGAATAGTCCTCGAGTCGACTCCTGGATAGTACGAGTCGACTCCAGGGAGTAACAAGGCAGAAACACAGAGAAGCTATTTTGGACCCTGAGAGCCGAGTCGACTCCTGAGGAACTCGAGTCGACTCCGATGGTTAGCAGGTCGACTCCAAAGGAAGCAAGAGTCGACTCCCAGAGGAAAACAAGCAAAAAGTCAGAGAGCCAATTTCAGACACTGAGAGCCGAGTCGACTCCCGCAAAATCCGAGTCGACTCCGAGGCAGCGCAACCCCAAAGACAGAAGACGGCATTTTCGTCTCTGAGAGGCGAGTCGACTCCAAGACAGTTCGAGTCGATTCCAAGGCAGCGCAACCCCAAAAGACAGAAGACTATTTTTTGGATACTGAGGGCCGAGTTGACTCCGGAACAGTTCGAGTCGACTCCAAGACTGAACGAGCCAAAAGACAGAAGATCGGAAGTTCGGCCTCTGAGCGCCGAGTTGACTCCCAGAATTCACGAATCGACTCGAGTGAGCCAAGTTGAAGAATACATCTATGGATTCCTTGGGATAAGCCGACTCCAAAAGTGCAAGGTCAGCTCCAGATTTTGGCGAGTCGACTCCGGGTTAAGTCGAGTCGACTCCCAGTCGAGAAGACCACTTTAATTCAAATCTAGAACAGTTGCCGAGCCGACTCCAGAAAAGCATGAGTCGACTCCTGCTACAAGCCGAGTCGACTCCAGATCGCGCGAGTCGACTCCGATCCCAACGGGAACTTTGTCAGGAGTTGCAGACTGTGCACAACGGCTCTATTTTTGTTTCTAACGGCTAGATTTCTGGTTCCACGACATGTAAAGCTATAAAATCAAGAGAAGAGCTAGGGGAGACGGCATGGAAGTGGGAGAGAACATTTAGAAAAGAGATTTAGAAGATATTACAAGAAAAATCTCCCTAAAGCACAAAAGGGCCATTCAAAGCAAAATAGAGAGAAGAAGAGCATCCAAGTGAATCCCAAAGCTTCCTCTTCAACTGTGTGCTGCCTCGGTGATCCTCTACTTCGTGCAAAATCAGAAGAGGGTCAAGTGAAGAAGAAGCCGAGTTCCTCCATCTACGAATTAGTTTGAGGGCTTCTTCTCTTTACCTTACTTATTTATATTTGCTATATCTGCTTAAGTGAGAAGCTTGTATTTGTCTTTAAACCTTTGTTTTAATATCTTGTAACTTGATTCAATCAAGGGATTGGAATCAAGGGGTTAAGGTTTGTTGGTGAGCCAAAGGAAAAACCAACGGTGTTAGGTTGTGGTTGGTGAGCCTTTGGAAAAACCAACTGGGTTGATTGTGAATCCGGAAAACAATCGTTGTAAGGTTGTGGTTGGTGAGCCTGTGGGAAAAACCAACTGGGTTTGATTGTGAACCCGGGAAAACAATCGGTTGGTTCTAGTCGGTGAGCCTGTGAAAACCGACCGAGTTCGTTGTTATCTCGCAAAACAACAAGTTGGGTTGTGAGCTTGTAAAACAACCGGCTGTAATCTGTAGGATTATAGTGAAATTCCCAAGAGGTCTTGGGGAGTGGATGTAGGTGCTGGGGTGCACCGAACCACTATATGTTTGTTGTGTTTGTAATGATTCTTGTCATTGTCTAACTTACTCACTTACTTACTTAGATAAATTGCTTGCTTAACTTTTATCCGCGCATCCTTTAGTTGCAAGCATATTCAATCTAGTCACATTCTATACATCAAACTGTTGCTAAGTTTAAATTTCACTGTGCATCAATATAACTTAGCATAATTAATTGAAAAGTTTTAGAAGTAGTCTAAAAGTTTAAAAAGACCCAATTCACCCCCCCTCTTGGGTTGTATCTACTGGGCAACAGAATTGGATGCTAAAAAGATCTTCTCTTTTGTGATGAAGTGAGAGTGGTGCAAAGAGAAGGGATCCATGGCTGAAATGTGCCTGATTGCAATTGGTTGAGATGAACTTCTGTCCATAACAATAGAGATGAATCGTGATGATGCAGTGGAAAAATAAGGAGTGACTCAGGTTTTAGGTGGGCTTGGCCTGAAAGGACCTTTAATTACAATAAGGAAATCAAAATAAAGAAATATATCTTTTTAAGAGTTATATGCAGAAGAATTTTAGAAAATTATGTCCAAAAGAGTGCTAAGATGTGCACAGATGTGCTCTTAACACACCCCCAAATCTGAATTTTGCTGGTCGTCAAGCAATAGTCTAACTCACTTTCGCAGGCATCGCGGTTGCATTTAGCAGATGCAACAAGCCATTAAACCCCTAAGTTACCCTAGTGGACGAGTGTTGCCTCGTGGGGGTTTGCAGTGAAGTTACCTACAAACTTCATCAGTCAAGAATTTTCAATGTTTAACTCGAAATTTGAACAAGTATTATTGTATGAACCTAGAATTGCAAAGACAATAGAGACTTATTGCTATCATATTTAAGCAGGCTCTAACTCAAGTTCCATTACACCCCATCTATCTGCTAACAAGTCAAGAATGTAGTGAGGTGCAAGATAGTATCATATAAATGAGTGGCTTTCACTTACTTCCAACATGATCACTCTAATTTCTAAGACTTTCTAGAGTTAAATGGTAATGAACACCCAAGATTTAACTTTTAATCAGACTGAATGCTAAGAAGAATGACTTGTGCAATATCTAGCCTTATTAAGCTTTCTAGCTAATCCATGTAGCGAGTGTTAGGCCAATGACTCCCGATCCAGATGGCTCCCAGGCACTAGATGTAAAGACACCCTAACAGGATTAATAACTCAAGTCAACTAGGCTCCAAGGCCGAATTAGTCACTCAGAGTTTAATCTCAGTCATCCTCACCTTTTTACGCGAACACTCGCTGCTTGCCAGGCAAGAAGTCCGGTTACTCAGTAAGAAGACTTAAAAATAAACTCATTTTATTATTATTATTATTATTTTTTAGGATGTTCATCATACATATAACTTTAAATTATCTAGAAGATTTTAAAAGTATTCATAGTAGTTGCAAGTTTGCATACCCCACTATTCATGTGCTTACGTGTAGGTGCTAAATCATCTTCTATCATGTTAGCAGGAGACAGGTGGGGCGAAAACTCAAGCTAGAACTAGTATCATATTTCTTAACTCAAAGCTATTGTCAAAGCAATTTCTAGTTTATACAGCCAAAAAGATTAGAATTTGAGTTAAAAATTTGAAATCCTCCATTTTCTCTTTTTTTTGCATAAAAGATAAAAGATCAAAAATATTCTCACCCCCATACCTAAATTAAACATTGTCCTCAATGTTGAGACTATTAAAGCAGTAATAGGGTAGAGGAGACATTACCTGATATTGGACCTTGATATGGCTAGATAAATTGAAGATCAGGGAAAATATCCCCAAACCTACATGTTAGTAATTTTTAGAAAAAAAATTATTATTATTATTTTCAATAAATTTTACTCTTTACATGCTGGGTTGCCTTCCAAGAGCACTAAGTTTTAAATCTTCAGCCAGACAATTCTAATTCACTCATAGACAGGGTCAGTCAAAAGTGTCTTCTCGACTTCTGGACTCAGATACTCAAGGTATGATTTTAAACGATATCCATTAACATGAACGTCCTACCATCCTTGGTATTGCATATTACAACCGCACCATGTGGATGCACTTTCTCTATCATGTATGGGCCAGTCCAATGAGATTTTAGTTTCCAGAAAATAGATGTAATCGAGAATCATATAAAAGGACTTTTTGTCCTTGGTGAAACTCCTTATGAGTGATCATCTTATCATGCATGACCTTCATGCGATCCTTGTACTTCTTAACACACTCGTAAGCATCGTTCCTAATTTCTTCAAGCTCATTGAGCTGAAGCTTTCTATGCTCTCCCGCCTTGTCGAGATCGAAATTAAGGCGTTTGATTGCCTAATAGGCCTTGTGTTCTAACTCGACATGTAAATGGCAAGCCTTGCCATAGACAATCCTATATGGGGACATTCCAATTGGTGTTTTGTAAGCCGTATGATATGCCGACAATGCATCTGTTAACCTAAGGGACCAATCCTTTCGAGATAGATTGACAGTTTTCTCAAGGATGGTCTTAATTTTCCTATTAGAAATCTCAACTTGTCCGCTCGTTTATGGATGATACGGTGTTGCCCAGTAGATACAACCCAAGAGGGGGGGTGAATTGGGTCTTTTAAAACTTTCAACTACTTCTAAACTTTTCAATTAATTAAGCTAAGTTGTATAGATACACAGTGGAATTTAAACTTAGCAACAGTTTGATTCTAATCTGATCAAGATTAAAACTATTAAGCAGCGAACTCAATAAATAATTAGTCTAGATTTTTCCAAGCAAGCATTTCAATACAATGAATCTTAATGCAGTTTTATTAAATGAAACTTGATTAAATAATTTGAATATACTTGCAACTAAAGGATGCGCGGATAAGAGTTAAGCAAGCAATTCAATTAGATATTTATCTAAGTAAGTAAGTAAGAAAATTAAACAATGAAAGAAAGCATCACAAACACAACAAACGTATAGTGGTTTAGTGCACCCCAGCATCTACATCTACTCCCCAAGACCTCTTGAGAATTTCACTATAATCCCTCATATTACAGCTGGTTGTTTTACAAGCTCACAACCTAATTTGTTGTTTTCATGAGATCATAACAAACTCGGTCGGTTTTCACAGGCTCACCAACTAGAACCAATCGATTTTTCCGGGGTGACAATCAAACCCAGTTGGTTTTTCCCAGTTCACCAACCACAACCTTACACCGTTGGTTTTCCCTTTGGCTCACCAACAAACCTTAAACCCTTGATTCAATCCCTTGATTGAATCAAGTTACAAGATATTAGAACAAGAGTTTAAAACAAATACAAGCTTCTTAAATAAGAAGATATAACAATATAAATAAATAGAGTAAAGAGAAGAAGCCCTCAAACAAATTTTGTAGATGAAGGAACTCAGCTTCTTCTTTACTTGACCCTCTTTTGATTTCGCACGAGGTAGAGGATCACTAAGGCAGCACACAGTTGGAGAGGAAGCTTTGGGATTCACTCGGATGCTCTTCTTCTCTCTCTTTTGCTTTGAATGGCCCTTTTGTGCTTTTGGGAGGTTTCTCTTGAAATCTCTTTGAAATCTCTTCCCTATGTGTTCTCTCCCACTTACTTAACTTCTCCCCTAGCTCTCCCTTTTATTTTATAGCTTTGGATGGCGTGGGAGCAAAGATCAAGCCGTTAGAGACAAGAATAGAGCCGTTATGACACGTCTGCACATTCTGACAATGTATCCGTTGGGATTGGAGTCGACTCGCGCGATCTGGAGTCGACTCGGCTGTTACTGGAGTCGACTCGTGCTTTACTGGAGACGACTCGGCCAATGTTCCAAATTTGAATTAAAGTGCATGCCTTGTCCTGAGGTCGACTCCGACCAAACTGGAGTCGACTCGCCAACAGCTGGAGACGACTCGGGCACTTTGGGGTTGGCTCGTTCTCAGGATTCCAGAAACCCAACTTTCTGTATTTCTCTCACGAGTCGACTCGGCCAAACTAGGAGTCGACTCGGATGACTTGGGAGACGACTCTGGAACATCTGGAGTCGACTCGTTCACAGGGCCTCCGAAACTGATTCTCTGCCTTTCAGATTGTTTTCCTCTGGGAGTCGACTCGGACATACTGGGAGTCGACTCGCCAAGCATCGGAGTCAACTCACAACATTTTGGAGTCGACTCACTAACAGGGTCTAAAGTCCATTGTTCTGTCTTTCTGTCTTTTTCTGTGGGAGTCAGCTCGTGAACAGTAGGAGTCAACTCGAGCACTATTCCTTGAAACTCTAAAGTGCCAGAGTCGACTCTGAACTTCCAGAAGTCGACTCGAGGACTGTTCTTTTAAATTTTTCTTTGAATTTGCTCCTCCAACTTGAATTCTTTGAACTTGAACCTTGGCCCAAAGAAGTGTGGCTTTCTTCCAACTTTTCTTGAGAGCTTTTGAAACCTTCTTATATTTATCCAACTTGCTACGTTCCTTGTAAAACAAATTATCTTTCTTCTTGCAACACAAACATTAGTAATCATACTTCAAGATTTTGTGATCATCAAAATTAATCTTGGGTCAACAATCTCCCCCTTTTTGATGATGACAAAATTTGGAGTATATGCAATATAAAATAGATTGGGTTCTAGAACTAATGCATAGCTAAGTTGCATGAAGTAGAAAACATGCATCTTTAAAATATATTTCATGATAATGCTTTAGATTTAAGCAGCTTAACATAATCAACACATAAAATATTATGAGCATATACTCAGATATTTCTTCCCCTTTTTGACAACATCAAAAAGGTTGCAAGATAATGAAACATTAAGCACAAAGTAGCAAATGATACTCAAATATTTCTTTTCCTTATTGTACTCTGATTTTCAGTCAATGCAGGTCGAATTATTGCAAGAATATGGATCATATAACTCAAGAAAATAATGTCAGAATAAGATTAATGAGCATAGATCAGAGCTAATTAAGATGATTTCAGAGCAAATTATAATGAGAGCACATCGAATATGATTCCAAAGATAGTTTTCAAATCAAGTATAGGTGGAACCTTTTTCAAGTTAATTCAAGGAGTATCAAGAATAATATTCAAAGAAAGCACGAATGGAAATCCAACCTTCCTTTTTTGTCCAATATATTAAATATATAGCAACATGAGAGCAATCTAATCAATTTTTTGGAGTATAATATCAAAACTTATATACTCAAAAAATATAACATCTTGTTGGATCATTAATTCTTAATGACTTTAAAGTTCTTTTATGATATAAAAATATTGTGGTACAAATACCAAAATATGAATTCATGCAATTTATGATATATCTTAGAGTATATATAAAATGCAAAGCTTTGAAAGTTCTTTTAGAGCTCTTTTAAAGACTTTCTTTTGCTCTGTTAAAGAGAATAACATCAAAATCAATTAAAAGAAATTGGTAGAGGATTAAAACTCTAAAGTGCAAGCCAATAAGAATTCATTAGTAAATTCCAATGAAAATTTTTGGTACTAAGACAGGTGGAATCCTTCACAACAGATGATTTACCAATTAAGTACAGATGAAAATTCAACTTTCAAAAGATATTTAATGAAGCACAAAGTTTGATACCAAAAATCTGCTTAAATTGATACCAATTAGATATTAAAAATATACTAAAAGTTCTTTGCCAAATTTACATAGAGTAACCTCTATTGATTTAGTTTTTAAGAACATTCATTTTTTTTTTCTTTTATTTATGTAAGCCTCTTGAGATCTATTCATGCTTTTCAGATATCGACAACAATGATCATGAATCAAACATTACGTTCCAAGCTAATTTTTTTTTTACTTTTATTTTTCTTCCCCTTTTTTTATTAAATTAGAGGCATTAAGATTAACCATTTGAATTGCAATTTGGTTCATGATTGATGCACAAGTTATATTAACCAAATAATAAGCCTCTAGGTGTATCATAAAGATTTTCAGATTTAAATTTCAGATGATACATATTGGAATGTATTAGGAGCACTTCTCATTTAGTATTCTTTCTCTCGCCTTTAGTTATGGATTTATGCAATTAAGCTCCATATGATCTCTTCCTCTGAAATTTTCTTTCTCTCCCTTAATTAATCATTCTATTTAAGAGTTTAGAATTTGAAGATAATGTTCAATAAAACATTCAAATTGTCAATCTCGAAAATATATTTTCTATAAGTTTTAGTACAGCTTACACTAATGAGAGGATATTTCTATAAAGCTCAAAGTTTGAGATAAGACAACCTTTGTAGAACTCAATTCAAGGTATAGGCTTATTATGTAACTAAGGCAAGTAAGGCAATACAAGGAGGTTTAGCAAAATCAATTCATAAAACATTCAAGGTATAGGCTTTGGGATTCACTCGGATGCTCTTCTTCTCTCTCTTTTGCTTTGAATGGCCCTTTTGTACTTTTGGGAGATTTCTCTTGAAATCTCTTTGAAATCTCTTCCCTATGTGTTCTCTCCTACTTACTTAACTTCTCCCCTAGCTCTCCTTTTTATTTTATAGCTTTGGATGGCGTGGGAGCAAAGATCAAGCCGTTAGAGACAAGAATAGAGCCGTTACGACCCGTCTGCACATTCTGACAACATATCCGTTGGGATCGAAGTCGACTCGCGTGATCTGGAGTCGACTCGGCTGTTATTGGAGTCGACTCGTGCTTTACTGGAGACGACTCGGCCATTGTTCCAAATTTGAATTAAAGTGCATGCCTTGTCCTGAGGTCGACTCCGACCAAACTGGAGTCGACTCGCCAATAGTTGGAGACGACTCGGGCACTTTGGGGTTGGCTCGTTCTCAGGATTCCAGAAACCCAACTTTCTGTATTTCTCTCACGAGTCGACTCGGCCAAACTAGGAGTCGACTCGGATGACTTGGGAGACGACTCTGGAACATCTGGAATCGACTCGTTCACAGGGCCTCCGAAATTGATTCTCTGCCTTTCAGATTGTTTTCCTTTGGGAGTCGACTCGGACAAACTGGGAGTCGACTCGCCAAGCATCGGAGTCCACTCCCAACCTTTTGGAGTCGACTCACTAACAGGGTCTAAAGTCCATTGTTCTGTCTTTCTGTCTTTTTCTACGGAAGTCGGCTCGTTGATAGTCAACTTTAAAGACCACGCAATAGCACGTATCTGGTAGGATAGTGGTTACGGGTATCGATCCACAGGGATTGGGGTATAGTTGTTTTTCTTTAAAAATAAAAATATTTGAAAAAGAGAATTTGTGAAGACTATTAAACTAAGCAATTTAATAAAAGAAAATGCAATTAAAGGGATATCAGTTTGGGAGAACCTAGGGCAAGGAATTCACCACTAACATCGGAACAAGGATTATTTATAATTTATTTCGTTCTTGGATTAACATGTGTTGCCCAGAGATGGTCACCCAAGAGGGGGGTGAATTGGGTGTTTTAAAACTTTTTGCCTAATTAAAAATAAAACACACAAATATATGAACTAAAGTAAAGATAGAGGTATGAGAACAATCAATCACAAACACAAGGTTTTATAGTGGTTCGGAGCTTCCACTGCTCCTACATCCACTCCCCAAAGCACCTTTGGGAATTTCCACTATAATCCAAGATTACAGTCCGGTAGTTTTGCGAGTGCACTACCCAACTCGTTGTTTTACACCGGGCTAACAACGAACCCTATAACCCCCAATTTCACCTAGGCTTGGGACGCCTTTCCCTTGTTCGAAGTCCCTTGACTGGAACAAGCACAATATTGAAAAAGTTTTACAAGGATTTAAAAGCTCTCAAGAAGCAAATAAAACAGTGAGAAATAATAGAACCCGCAAGAACCCTTTTAGCCGTTGGAAGCGTGAGAAATGGTGGTTCTTCCGATATGGATCGCGTTGGCTTGAATGTGAGCTTTGAATGCCTAGCGGAAGAGAGTAGTTGAGCACGAAATCACTTGAGAAGCTTGAAGGCACTTGATTTCTTCACTTAAATGCACTAACTCCCTTGAACCTCTTTTTCTTTCTTCTCTCTTGAATGATCTTGTGTTGGGTTGGTGAGAAGTTGTTGGAAAGCACTTAAGAGCTCCCTTTTATAGCCCAAAAAGCAAATATAGCCGTTAGAGATAAAGTTAAGGGAGTTTGAAATTCAAACCAAACCTGAAAAAGTTGTCAGTCGCGTCCCAGGCGCTTCGGAGACGTCTCCGCTTCAACGCGAGACGTCTCGGCTGTAAGATTTTACTTTTGACGTTGTTTGGGGTCGACTCGGCGCTTTACGGGGACGACTCCGATGATGAACGGTTTGAATCCTTGTTTTTCTGTTTTTCTGAGAGGGTCGCCTCGGCACTTTACGGGGACGTCTCGACTTGTTTGCGCTTTTTGCATGGGGACGACTCCGCTGCCTTGGGGACGACTCCGCCGTTATATCTCCGAAAAATAAGTCTTCTGGAATTCTCTGAGAGAGTCGACTCCGCTCTTTCAGGGGACGTCTCCGCTGCCTTATCACCGAAAAAGACATCCTCTGGAATATCCTGAGAGAGTCGACTCCGCACTCTCTGGGGATGACTCGGAAACTCAGCTTTTACTTGCAGGGACGACTCCGCGTACTGTGGAGACGGCTCGCGCGCATCTCTTGAAATCGGCCTTTCTGCCGCCACTGAGAGAGTCGACTCTGCTTCTGAGAGAGTCGACTCCGACCCTGCGAGACGCCTCGCCAGGTGCCGGGGACGTCTCCAAACGTGCCAGTTCTTCCTGTTTGTGCCAGAGACGTCTCTGGAACAAACCGGAGACGTCTCGGCTGTCCCTGATCTGTTTTTTTCATCTCAAAAATTCTTCAATAAATTCATAAAAATTATGGGAACTTGCCTAGACATTTCTTAACAATATTCTTAATTAAACACATGAAATCCTCAAGTAAATTGTTAAGATAAATGGAATTATACTCTAGTGTTTTGTATTCATCAAAATCCATTAGGGGGTCAACAATCTCCCCCTTTTTGATGATGACAAAACACTGAGTATATGCAAAATTCGAAATTTAAACATATACACAGTATTTGATCAGATGTACAAGTATAATGTTTTGATTAGAGCTAGATACAGTGTGCATAATTCAAAATAGTCAATTTTCAGTTCTATCCTTATGCATAAGATTGATCTTAATAGCTCTTAAGCAATTTTAGCATATCAACTGAATTTGAATCAAGTTAAAATGAAATATTGATGCTAAAGATAATTGAAAGCTAAGTTCTTTTTGACTCCCCCTTTCTTTTCCAGAAGGGCAATTATCTTAAAGCCAATATTCTTCAATTTTATCTTTTCTAATTCAACTTTAAGTATGAGCGTAAATTTTGCATTCCATATTCAGGTTCTACTCCATATATAAGTTCTATATCTACTCCCCCTTTTTGTCATCAACAATGAAGGGGACAAATTATACGTAGGTACTTAAAGCACAATTCCTAGGGGAATTCAGCATATTACAATGAACCACTCAAGGATATTCAAGTTATGCTCCCTCTGTCTATTGTTTTATTAATGAATTCAGAATTCATTTCACTCCCCCTTTGATATTCAGGTTGTGCTCCCCCTGTTTCATATGCATTGATAAGTTGTGTCAAATTTGAACACTTAAGGTATGTTATGAGATTTTTATGGCACAACACAGATTTACATACACAAGGTTTCAAAAGAAATTGTATGTCATTCATTGTAAACATTTGAAGTCATTACAAGGTTAAAATGGAAATCATTACAAGTATTGATTCCTAATACAAAAGAAGTTTCAAAATGAGCCTAGGGTTTTACAAAAATAGATGAACTCTAGATGTCTACAAAATGTCCCTCATCGGCGACGTTGCTCATAAGCCCTAGCAGCTGCATCTATAAATGCATTAATTGAGTCCAGTAGAGTTTTGAACTGCTCTCCTTGAGATTGATGGAAGGCTGCCACTAGTGCTTCAAATTCAATGCTTGCCCTTTCAATTCTTCCTCTAAGTTGGGCAGCCACGGTGCCCACATTGCCTCCAGGGCTTGTCAACTCTTGAAGATCATTTGAAATGTTCCTCAAGCTGTCTTGTAGCTCAATTGATCTGAAGGTTTGGGTGGCACTCACACTAACTAGTTCTTGCGCTGTAGCTTCTATCTGAGTTCTGATTTCCATCAACTCTTGTAGAAGCCCTTCATGTGAGGCTCTGATGGGGGCCAACTCAGTAGAGATCATCGATCTCATTTCCTTCCTCATTTGCTGGCATATCACAGATGCTAAAGTGCGCATCTGTTCTTCTGATAGGGAGAAGGGCCCAGTGACTGTAGGAGGAGGTGGCATAGAGGTGGAAGGTCCAGCTGAGCTGGAGGGTATATTAGGGAAGTCCATGTGGCTGAGTGGAGGAGAGTGGTGGTCAGGCTCCTGATGTGGGATCTCAGGGTCTAAGGTTTGAGCTTTTCTTTTTGGTACCTTAACCCATGACCCATCTACCTTGTGAAACTCCATTCTACGCATTGTGCTCTCATTATAATAGTCGGTGTTTCTCAAGGGTTTTGCAGGTTCATTTTCTGGAATGTGAACCTTAAAATGTTTGAATACTAGGGTAAAGATCATCCCATAGGGTATGCTAAACCTAGAATACCTATAACATATAGCAATGTAGTTCAACATAAGTCTAGGGAGGTTTAGGGGAATCCCTAGTAGGATGTGGTGCATGATAACTAGGTCTCGCTCCGAAACAAAATCGAAGCGACCGGTTTTTGGAAACAAGACCCGGTTGACAATACTCAAAAGTAGTCTCATTTCGGCATTTAGGTCTTGTGAGTTAACTACATCAAGAGGGCCGCAGTCCTCTCTCCCTAATAGTAGGTTTAGGGCTATTTTCCTTTGGGGATGTGAGGTCGGAGCCTCACCGTCTTTAGGGATTTGCAAGACGCTAGATAGGACATCCTCATTAATCTCTACCAACGTCCCCCGGACATGTGCAGTGTACCCTATGTCCCCTAAGGCCATATTACTAAACATATCTCTAACTAGGCCGGGGTAGGTCGATGTATTGAGGGTACAAAGGTATTCCCACCCTTGGGCACGGAGTTTCTCTCCAATAGAGAACCCCTCACTATCTAGAAAATGGAAATCTATGTACCTACCGGTGGTTACTGTGCGATTCGCACAGGAAATGGTCGTGGTTGGCGGAGCAACCGGAGGGGACGACGCGGATGGCTCTTCCCTCCGTTCCTCACCGTCGGTTGCTACCCTAGGACGCCTCCCACCGGTTCGTCTAGCCCTCTTAGGTGCCATGGATGCTAGGGTTTGTGATGGAGAGCAAATGGAGGCTAGGGTTTTTGTTTTTGTCGGGGATGGAAGAGAATAGCTCGGGTCGGCTCGAGCTGTTTCACCTATTTAAAAAACCCTCGTTCGGTCCCCGAGACGTCTCCGCGACTGATGCGAGACGCCTCGCCGGGGGGACGTCTCTGCGATTTGCCAGAGACGTCTCCGGCACTGAAAAATTTCAGACTAATTTCTATCTTTTCCCAATTTATTTTACTCAATCACACTAGTCAACATGATTTCTTTTGGTGAATACAGAGTGAGTTTGTTTGTGATCCTCCCCCTTAATAATACATCCTATAAAAGTTTGATAATGATTTTTTGAATTATTAACATTGAAATGAAGAATGTTTGACCAAATTTCGAATACCTATGAAATAGGCTCTGAAAATATCTCCATGAAGAGTCCAAGGGAGGGTAACCATCCTCCGGAAAGTCGAACAATTCGTCATTTAACTTAGATAGATTCATGCTTTCACTTATGTTGACCTTGAGGTGGATTACTAGTTTGAGTAGCAAAGTATTGCAATGCAAGTTCAATTTAATTGCTAGGATCATACAAGCTCAATGCATTCCTTAAGAAGTTGAACCTATCTTTACAAAGGGGCTTTGTAAAGATATCGGCCAATTGATTTTCAGTACATACATACTCAATCATCACATCATTTTTCAGCACATGATCCCTAATAAAGTGATGCCTAATTTCTATATGTTTTGATTTTGAGTGTTGGACAGGATTTTTTGTTAAATTAATTGCACTTGTATTATCACATTTAATTGGTATATTGTCCATTTTGATACCGAAGTCTTCAAGTTGTTGCTTAATCCATAGAACTTGGGCACAACAGCTTCCAGTTGCAATGTACTCAGCCTCAGCTGTGGATAAGGCAACTGAATTCTGTTTCTTGCTAAACCAAGAAACCAAATTAGCACCCAAGAATTGACATGTGCCACTTGTGCTTTTTCTGTCGAGTTTGCACCCGGCAAAATCAGCATCGGAATAAGCAATTAAATTTATGTCAGATTGTTTAGAATACCATAAGCCTACATTAGATGTCCCTACTAGATATCTAAAAATTCTTTTAACAGCTTGCAAGTGTGATTCCTTAGGACATGCTTGGTATCTAGCACACATACAAACACTGAATAATATATCTGGTCTACTAGCAGTAAGGTAAAGTAAAGAGCCTATCATACCTCTGTACAATTTGCAGTCTATACTTTTACCTTTTTCATCTTTGTCAAGCTTGCAACTTGAGCCCATGGGTGTGCTGATTTCCTTTGCATCCTTCATCTTGAATTTTTCCAACATCTCCTTGATATATTTGGACTGACTGATGAAGATGCCTTCCTCTGATTGTTTTATTTGTAGCCCAAGGAAGAAGTTGAGCTCACCCATAATGCTCATTTCAAATTCTCCCTGCATAAGCTTGGCAAACTCTTGACAAAGACAATCATTAGTAGCACCAAAAATTATATCATCCACATAAATTTGCACAAGCAATAAGTCATTTTCTTTTCTTTTAATGAAGAGGGTTTTGTCCACATTTCCTCTCTTAAATTTATTTTCAATTAGGAAATTACTTAATCTTTCATACCATGCCCTAGGGGCTTGCTTAAGTCCATATCATGCTTTATGCAATTTAAAAACATAATCTGGATGTAAGTGGTTCTCAAAACCTGGAGGTTGTCCTACATAAACTTCCTCCATTATATAACCATTTAAAAAGGCGCTTTTTACATCCATTTGATAGAGTTTGAAATCCATAAAACATGCATATGCCAAAAGTAGTCTAATAGCCTCTAATCTAGCAACAGGAGCAAAAGTTTCATCAAAGTCTATTCCTTCCTCCTGATTGTATTCTTTGGCCACTAGCCTAGCTTTGTTTCTTATTACTATTCCATCTTCATCTAGTTTATTTCTATATACCCATTTGGTGCCTATAATTGAAACATTAGGGGGTCTTTTCATTAGAGTCCAAACTTCATTTCTTTCAAATTGGTTTAATTCCTCTTGCATAGCATTCATCCAATTATCATCTTTTTCAGCTTCTTCTAGTGATTTAGGCTCGATTTGTGAAACGAATGCAAGATAATTACTAGTGTTTCTTAAAGAGGATCTAGTTCTTATTCCTTGTGAAGGATCACCAAGGATTAGATCCCTTGGATGATCATGTGCATACCTCCATTCCTTAGGAAGATCTTAATTTCTCGATGGAGGTTGATCTTCTTCATCTTGCTGAATTGTATCTTCTTTGATCTCATCCTCATGTTGTTTGTCTTGTATGGAGAATTCCTTCATTCGGTCTTCAAGTATACCTGCATCACCATCTTCTTCTTTTTTAGAAGAATCTCCATTAGCTTCATCAAAAACAACATGAATGGATTCTTCAACAACGAGAGTTCTCTTGTTGAAGACCCTGTATGCTCTACTAGATGAGGAATAACCTAAGAAGATCCCCTCATCTGATTTAGCACTAAATTTACTTAAATTGTCCTTTCCATTGTTTAAAATAAAGCATCGACAACCGAAAACATGAAAATAGCTTATATTTGGTTTCTTACTTTTTATCAACTCATAAGGTGTTTTTTTTAAGATGGATCTAACTAAAGCACGGTTTAAAATATGACATGAAGTATTTATTGCTTCAGCCCAAAAGTACTTTGGTAAATCCGATTCGCACAACATGGTACGAGCCATATCTGCTAGTGTGCGATTCTTCCTTTCTACCACCCCGTTTTGTTGGGGTGTCCTAGGTGCCGAGAAGTTGTGATTGATACCATTTTCTTCACAAAATTTTTCAAAATACTGATTTTCAAACTCGGTACCATGATCACTCCTAATTGCCTTTAGTTTAAGATTGAGTTCATTCGAAACCCTATTATGAAACTTGATAAAAGCGGGAAAGGACTCATCTTTGTGTGCAAGAAATGAAACCCATGTAAAACGTGAAAAATCATCAATAATTACAAGACCAAATTTCTTACCCCCTAGACTAGCAGTTCTAGTGGGTCCAAATAAATCCATGTGAATTAGTTCTAAGGGTTTTGATGTTGAGACTATGTTTTTAGACTTAAAAGAGCTTCTCGTTTGTTTCCCTAATTGACATACAACACAAATTTTGTTCTTTTCAAAATCTATTTTTGGTAGTCCTTTGACTAGATCTTTTGTAATCAATTTAGAGATTAAATCCATGCTAGCATGCCCTAACCTACGATGCCATAACCAACTAGTCTCATTGACTTTGGGATCCATGGCTACAAGGCATTGGCCATCCTTCATGGTGAGATCATCAAGATCTACCATGTAAACATTTCCATGCCTATGTCCTGTAAGTATGATCTCATTGTCAACTGGACTACTAATTATGCAAAGTGAAGATTCAAATGACACTTTAAAGCCCTTGTCACAAAATTGACTTATACTTAATAAATTATGTTTGAGTCCATTAACTAACAATACATTGTCAATAAATGAGGAGGGTGATATGGAGATTTTACCAACACCAATGATTTGACCTTTAGCATTGTCTCCAAATGTGACTACTCCTTCTTTTGATTTTAAAGTGACGAAGAGACTCTTGTCACCGGTCATATGCCTTGAGCAACCACTATCAAGATACCACATTCTCTTTTTATTCCCGGCTGCAAGGCATACCTGCAAAATGATCATGTGAAGCTCTTAGGTACCCAAGTTTTCTTGGGTCCTTCGTGGTTAGTGTAGTTGGTTCCCTTAGGCACCCATACTTTAGTTATGTTTTTAGCTTTTACAAATGTACTCTTGTTAGTTTGGATCTTTCTTTGAATACAAGAGTAGGCTTTATGTCCACTTTTTCCACAATGAAAGCATGTAGGTTTTTCAGTTTTGACATCTTTTGCTTTCACAAAGAAATTCTTTAGATACTTTTGTTGCTTGTTAGTTTTATATCCTAATCCGGCTTTATTAAAAACAGCTCTTTGATTTGAAAGAATAAGATTTAATTTTTCAGAGTTTTGTGTAAATTTTTCAACAATTGGTTTGTACTTATGTACCTCATTCTTAAGATCCAAATTTTCTTTAACTAGTTCTTCCTTATCCTTTTTAAGGGATTCAACATTTTGTGCAAGTGAGGTATTATTATTGAGTAGAGATTTAACTTTTAGATTCAATTCCTTAATTAGTGTTTTTTGCCGTTTCATTTTCAATGCTAAGTTTTGAATTTTTATTTTCTAGATCAATGGTGTTAACATTTTCAACGCTCTCTTTCTCAATCAATAGTTTTTTAATATCATCCTTTAGTTTTTGATTGGAGGCCTTTAGTTCTTTATTCTTTGCTCCTAACATACTACAATCACTCATAAGTTCTTGAAAAGCTTCATATAATTCTTCTAAAGTAAAATTTATAGTTGAGCTTTGACATACCTCGTCGTTTTCAAATGCCATGAAGCACAAATTTGCGGTCTCTTCCTTCTCTTCCTCGGAGGAGGATGTGTCACTATCGTCCCACGTTGCCTTCAACGCCTTCTTCTTCTTATTTCCAAAGTGCTTCTTTTGTTGAGGGCATTCGGAACGAATGTGTCCCGGTCTCTTGCAATCATAGCATATGATTGGGTCTCTTTCTTTTTCCTTTTCTTTTTCCCAATCATTTCTCTCTCCAAATTTCTTTCTTGGGAAGGGTTTCTTTCTTCTCATGAATTTCTTAAACTTCCTTACTATTAAACCCAAGTCCTCATCTTCGCTTTCTTCTTCACTCTCACTACTTTCTTCTTCACACACACTCGAAGTAGCCTTGAGTGCAATTGTCTTCTTCTTTGGCAACTCTTCTTCATGTTGCTTCATTGTGAGCTCATGCGTCATCAATGAGCCCAATAGTTGTTCTAGTCCCAAAGTGTTGAGATCTTTGGCTTCTATGATCGCCGTGACCTTTGCTTCCCATGCTTTCGGCAAAGACCTGAGAATTTTACTCACAAGTTCCGGATTAGTATAGGATTTACCCAAACTCTTTAGACCATTAATTATATCGGTGAAGCGTGTAAACATGCATGTGATGGTTTCATTGGGTTCCATCTTAAACAACTCATATTTGTGAACTAGAATGTTCACTTTAGACTCTTTGACTTGATTTGTACCCTCGTGGGTAACTTCAAGCCTATCCCATATTTCCTTGGCGGAACTACAGGTGGAGACTCTATTGAACTCATTTACATCTAGAGCACAGAATAATGAGTTCATGGCTCTAGAATTGAGTTGAACCATCTTACTGTCATTCTCATCCCAATCCTCCTCAGGTTTGGGAACTTGAATGCCATTAACCATATGAGATGGTTCGTGTGGTCCCTTGATTATGACCCTCCACAAGGCATAATCTTGTGCTTGAATAAAAATCCTCATTCTAGTCTTCCAATAGGTATAATTTGTCCCATTGAAGAGTGGAGGTCTATTGGTTGCCTGCCCCTCAGCAGGAACATTGTTAAAGGGTGTTGCCATCTAGATCTTTGGCTAAGACGGTTAGGTCTTTCAAGAAATACACAGAGCACCCGCTCTGATACCACTTGTTGCCCAGAGATGGTCACCCAAGAGGGGGGTGAATTGGGTGTTTTAAAACTTTTTGCCTAATTAAAAATAAAACACACAAATGTATGAACTAAAGTAAAGATAGAGGTATGAGAACAATCAATCACAAACACAAGGTTTTATAGTGGTTCGGAGCTTCCACTACTCCTACATCCACTCCCCAAAGCACCTTTGGGAATTTCCACTATAATCCAAGATTACAGTCCGGTAGTTTTGCGAGTGCACTACCCAACTCGTTGTTTTACACCGGGCTAACAACGAACCCTATAACCCCCAATTTCACCTAGGCTTGGGACGCCTTTCCCTTGTTCCAAGTCCCTTGACTGGAACAAGCACAATATTGAAAAAGTTTTACAAGGATTTAAAAGCTCTCAAGAAGCAAATAAAACAGTGAGAAATAATAGAACCCGCAAGAACCCTTTTAGCCGTTGGAAGCGTGGGAAATGGTGGTTCTTCCGATATGGATGGCGTTGGCTTGAATGTGAGCTTTGAATGCCTAGCGGAAGAGAGTAGTTGAGCACGAAATCACTTGGGAAGCTTGAAGGCACTTGATTTCTTCACTTAAATGCACTAACTCCCTTGAACCTCTTTTTCTTTCTTCTCTCTTGAATGATCTGTTGGAATTTGTATCCTAAATGTCAATCGTCAGCATATTGATGATTGAATTTTGTAAATGAATTGACAAATTAATAAAGTGTTATTTGGCATTATTCATCATTTCATCTTCAAATGAACTCTTATATGATGAAGTCCTTAGGACTTATGTTATGATAAAGGAGGATTTATCTTTGAGTCCTTAAACTTGTTTGCGACGAAATGATATGTTGTTACTAGGACGACAATATTATCGAGATTAGGTCGTTGTGTGACATATACGTTGGTTGTCCTCTTAACCAAGGAGTGTGGAGACACTGGTATGCCACACAAGTGAAGTGTAGAAGTACATTTCACTAAACGTGACCAATTCCGGAACGCTCTACTGTCGAGAGATGTTCCGAGTGGATATGGGTATAAGTTTAGCCCTCTGACCTGAGACCGCAACCTGTGACTAGCAAGCAACTCACTGTACTTTGGTACCGGACTATCTGAATTTCTAATTCAGTGACGGAAGGTCACTGGGTGCAGTCAAGTACTTGCGTAGTCAGTTGCGAGTCAAGATGGAATTGACCCCTCCTGAAAATAGGAGATAATGTCTTGTGATTAATTTAGCAAAACCTTGGCCAAGGTAATCCCAGTGAGGAGTCACGGGATATCTAAAGTTAATCACATAATGGATGTACTAATTATAGGGTTGACAGTGAGCTCTAAGTCATCCTGGCATTAGGAGTCAAAAGGATTGAATTATACAGTAACCATAGTTCAGGGTTCCAGAATATTTGCTTTCGCATATATTCGACCTATCCGGACGTCGGGTACCATTGCTAGATGGTCACATCGATTAGTGTTGAAAATTGTTCCTATACTACCGGCTTAGGTTAGAACCTATGAGGTCACACGCATAGAAGATTCCTGATTGATCAAGAAAGCTGATGAATGATTAAGAATCATTCAGGGGTAATTTGGTCAATTTGATTGGCAAATTATCTTATAAAATAATTAAAGTAATTATTGAAGGATTAATTAGTAATTAAATTACTAATAAACTCAATTTGATTGAGTAATTGTGCTAAGGATGAGCCAAATTGAATTGGATTCAAGTTTGGGCTCAATCAGGGTTTTGACCTGATTGGATTAGGTCAGAACCAAAAAGGACTTAAGCTGATCAAATTAATTTTAAATTAATTTGTTCTTAATTGGGGATTGACCTAATTGAATTAGGTCCAACACAAAGTAATAATTCAATTTGATTGAGTTTGCATGAGCCAAAATTGAATTGGATTCAATTTGAGCTCAATCAGGGTCTGACCTGATTAGATTGGGTTCAACCAAATTGCTTTGTTTTAATTCAGGTTTGACCAAATTTGATTAGGTGCAACCCAAGGGGATTAGTCTCAGATGATGTGGCAATTATTGGTGACATGGAATTGGATTTCATGAATTTTAAATAAACCAAAATTATTGCATGGCACATGGACCCATTGCTTGACACATGGCGACATTGTTTGTTATTTGAATTTAAATTCAAACATTAAGCAATGTGTTAAATGATTTTAATCACTCAAACCATCAGCCAAGGTGGCGTCTGAGTTTTTGAATGGATTAAATTCGAATTTCAAGAGGTGATTTCGAAATTATGAAGTGTTTTACCTTGCCGCATGGATTTCAAATTCCTTCCCTCTTGCACATGTGTTTAAAATTTGAATTTAAATCAGATTTGGTTGAGATCTGATTTGGGTTGTTCCTATTCCTTTGCATGTGCCAACTAAAAGAGGTTTTCTGAAAATAAATTTCGAATTTTGAATGAAAATTCGGAGGCCATTAAAGGGGGTCAAACATGGGCACCAAAAACACATCCATTGCAGCCTTCTTCCTCACCTGCCTCCTCCTCCTCTTCTTCTCCATTTTAGATAGGGTTTTCAGGGTGAATATCTAGAAGATTCAAGATCAGATCTGAGTCCTCTACTTCCCTTACAAACCTCATCTCTATCTGCTTCAAGACGATTGATCAAGAGTTGATTGAATCCCGGCGGGCAGATTTCAGCTTTCAAGTGTTCTGCAGCTGCTAGCACTGTTGCGGAAGAAGATCCTTCAGGACTTCGCGTGTACTTCTCGTAGAGGCCATTCGTGTGCGTGGCTGCGAAGTCAAGAATCAGATTCACAACTTTCATCCATCATAAAAGGTATTAATCTAGCATTAATCATTTATTATGGTGTCAAGGTCTAGGTCCAATTCCCCGAGGTTTTACCCTCTTTTGGGGCTCCTCACGGAGATATATCCAGAATCCATTCGATGGATATTCGGAGATTAATTGGAATAGAGTTCTTAAGTTTCAGATCTGATAGTTAATCATGCATAAAAGTTTTAGCATAATTGTTTAAACGATTCCGACATAATCCTATATGTTCTTAAGGTGCTGATTTCTAGATTTGATCTTGTAAGCATGCATGAATTAAATTGTTTGATTCGGTTTTTTCCGCTGCATTTTAAAACTTAAAAAGAACTACGTATGGCTTGATCCCCCTTATGAAGGGGTACGTAGGCAACCCGATCAGGTTCAGCCATGGTTTTCAAAAAAAAAAAAAATTCAGCATGCTAAACACCGAAGAACCTAGGATTCACTTTCAGTGGTATCAGAGCCAGGTTATGTTTAAACTTTTATGTTTTAATTCTTGCAATTAAATCTGAAATCATTAATGTTGCTGGGGGTCCAAACCGAGAACGATTGGCACAGCGGTGTGAATGGGGTTCCCTTGGAATTACTTCGATTGCGCTCCGCCTTCCGCCGGGAGACCTGCAAGCAAGCCTCGCACCACCACCGGGGTAGTGGGGGCCCTCCGACGATCAAGTTAGGGGAGATCGAAGGAGAAGAAGAGGTAGCAGGTAAGATAATACTCTGAAAAATCTTGCTTACCCTCCCCTTCCCCCCAGCCGCATATATATCAGGCTGGGGGATTTTTTTGGGGATTGGTCATCGTGTGGCACGATGGGGTTGCCACTGACATGGTCGTTACAGGGCGTCGTGGGGCAGCGCCGGGTACGGCCATGGCAGGGCGTAGTGGAGCTCCGCTTTGTACGGCTGTTACAGGGGATCGTGGGGCAGCGCCGGATACGGCCGTTGCAGGGAGTAGTGGAGCAGGGGGCCGCGGCGTGCCTCAGGGGAACAGTCTGTTGTTGTCAAGAGATTGCCGACTTGGGGTCGGATTGCTGGATCAAGGGGCACCCGACTCGGGGTCGGGCTGCGGAGCCGAAGGTATCCGACCCGAGGTCGGATTGCTGGATCAAGGGGCAGCCGACTCGGGGTCGGGCTGCGGAGCCGAAGATATCCGACCCGAGGTCGGATTGCTGGATCAAGGGGCAGCCGTAGTCTTCCTGGGCGCGCGTGCCGATCACGTGGGGCATGGTGGCTAAGTTCCCCCGTAACAGTAGCCCCCCACTTTCGAGCCTGGAACCAGGAGGGGAACGGGTGAAGGGAGTGATGCTTCGAGATTGCCGCCATCCCTCGGAAAGGCGCGCGCGCTCCGAGCTCCCCGCCTTCTTTATGGCGTATGGCGGTTGTCGCTGATCTGGCGGTCTGCGGATTTCGGCGGACATCCTCCCTTAATGGCGTCGATTCGCCTTTGGGGCGCGAACGATCCTTCGGTAGCCAGGCGTCCTCTGGCGTCACCGAGGCGTCACCCGCCTTTCTGCCTATTTAACCGGGGGCCCTCCCCCATCCGCCTTTCTCTTCACAGGCATCCTCGAGTTTCTCCCTTGTGCTGCTGCCGTTGCCGTCGGACTGTTCGTTCGCTCCTCCTCTGACGCTCTTGGAGCCGTTCTTCCTCCCCTTCGCGGACGCGCTCGCCGTTCCCGACCCAGGGGTTCCTCCAAGCTGACTCTCTGTACTTTTCTTTGTTCTTTTCTTTGTATGTTGGCGTTTTGCCACGTTGTATGGGTCTCGACCCTGATGCAACGAAAGTTAATGCAAACAAAGTGTTTCCTCATTTCACTTTCGTCCTTCCTCTTTTTAACTCCTGGTAGCGCCTCGCCGACTCCTGACTCTTGAAGTTCTTCCGGCGCTAGGCCAGGCATCCGAGGGTTAGGCCTCAGGAAATTCTTCCGGCGCTAGGCCAGGCATCCGAGGGTTAGGCCTCAGGAAATTCTTCCGGCGCTAGGCCGGGCATCCGAGGGTTAGGCCTCAGGAAATTCTTCCGGCGCTAGGCCGGGCATCCGAGGGTTAGGCCTCAGAAAATTCTTCCGGCGCTAGACCGGGCATCCGAGGGTTAGGCCTCAGGAAATTCTTCCGGCGCTAGGCCAGGCATCCGAGGGTTAGGCCTCAGGAAATTCTTCCGGCGCTAGGCCAGGCATCCGAGGGTTAGGCCTCAGGAAATTCTTCCGGCGCCAGGCCAGGCATCCGAGGGTTAGGCCTCAGGAAATTCTTCCGGCGCTAGGCCAGGCATCCGAGGGTTAGGCCTCAGGAAATTCTTCCGGCGCTAGGCCGGGCATCCGAGGGTTAGGCCTCAGGAAATTCTTCCGGCGCTAGGCCAGGCGTCCGAGGGTTAGGCCTCAGGAAATTCTTCCGGCGCTAGGCCAGGCTTCCGAGGGTTAGGCCTCAGGAAATTCCGCTCGTTGGTCGGCCAAGGCTGGCGCAAGCCGAGGCGACCGGTCGGGCTTCAGGCTAGTCTGCTCCCGGGATGATCATCGGGTTAGCCTGGCATCCGAGGGCCGAGCCTCGGGAAATTCCGCTCGTTGGTCGGCCAAGGCTGGCGCAAGCCGAGGCGACCGGTCGGGGCTTCAGGCTAGTCTGCTCCCGGGATGGTCATCGGGTTAGCCTGGCATCCGAGGACCAAGCCTCGGAGAATTCCGCTCGTTGGTCGGCCAAGGCTGGCGCAAGCCGAGGCGACCGGTCGGGGCTTCAGGCTAGTCTGCTCCCGGGATGATCATCGGGTTAGCCTGGCATCCGAGGGCCGAGCCTCGGAAAATTTCGCTCGTTGGTCGGCCAAGGCTGGCGCAAGCCGAGGCGACCGGTCGGGGCTTCAGGCTAGTCTGCTCCCGGGATGGTCATCGGGTTAGCCTGGCATCCGAGGACCAAGCCTCGGGAAATTCCGCTCGTTGGTCGGCCAAGGCTGGCGCAAGCCGAGGCGACCGGTCGGGGCTTCAGGCTAGTCTGCTCCCGGGATGGTCATCGGGTTAGCCTGGCATCCGAGGACCAAGCCTCGGAGAATTCCGCTCGTTGGTCGGCCAAGGCTGGCGCAAGCCGAGGCGACCGGTCGGGGCTTCAGGCTAGTCTGCTCTCGGGATGATCATCGGGTTAGCCTGGCATCCGAGGGCCGAGCCTCGGGGAATTCCGCTCGTTGGTCGGCCAAGGCTGGCGCAAGCCGAGGCGACCGGTCGGGGCTTCAGGCTAGTCTGCTCCCGGGATGGTCATCGGGTTAGCCTGGCATCCGAGGACCAAGCCTCGGGGAATTCCGCTCGTTGGTCGGCCAAGGCTGGCGCAAGCCGAGGCGACCGGTCGGGGCTTCAGGCTAGTCTGCTCCCGGGATGATCATCGGGTTAGCCTGGCATCCGAGGGCCGAGCCTCGGAGAATTCCGCTCGTTGGTCGGCCAAGGCTGGCGCAAGCCGAGGCGACCGGTCGGGGCTTCAGGCTAGTCTGCTCCCGGGATGATCATCGGGTTAGCCTGGCATCCGAGGGCCAAGCCTCGGGGAATTCCGCTCGTTGGTCGCGCCCCTATCACTTGCCGCTCGACGGGGTTTCTCCGTGGCCAGCTGCGATCGTGTTTCTCCTCCTCTCGAAGCGTCGCCTGGGGAACACCAGAAGGCCATTAAATGCTAATTGAGGCGTTACCTGGGAAATCGGACCGGCCAGTTGCTGCTTGCGAGGAGTGCCAGTTAAGCGGCCGCGATACGCGCGTTCTTCGAGGCGGATGCGGCCTGGACGCGTGCGGAGATATGTGGGCCGTGGGATACACGCCGCCCGGAGTGTCCTGCACGAAGAATGCAATTAAGGAGAACGACGCTTAGGAGATCGTGGGGGGATAAACCTCGAGAGCCGGAACGGCTCCTGATTCGATGTGCCCGCATTTATTGGAGCCACCCGCATCGGAACGACCAGGGGGCCACAGTTTGGCTATAAATATAAGCGCAGGTGCGGTGGAGCCTGCCAAGCCGGAGCTGTTCAGGTTGCCATGGATCGTGGACCTCCTCTCCGGCGCGTGGCTGGGAAACCCCCGCCGGAGGAACGAGAGGCGCGCCCCTCGCAACTTCCGCCAACTAGTCGTTTCATCTAGGATCAACAGGGAGATTCTCTCCGGTGGAACTCCGCTCTAGGCGTTTCATCCGGGATCACATCCCCCCTCTTTTCAGTCCCACCTCCCGATTGAGCTCTGCGCTAGACGCTTCATCCGGGATCGCGCTTCCTCGCGCTCTTCTCCCTTGTATTCCTTTCCTCCCCTTCTCCTGGGGAGGACCGGAATATCCCTTGGATGTGGCGTTCCTCTAGAAGCTGTGCGAACTTCTTCGTCCGCGCCGGCTCTTCGTCTTTTGCGTGAGGCGTCGACGGCGCCTCCGGGGGAAAGCACCCACGTCCGGTGGGATTGCAGCTGCTTCGGATGGAGGGTTCGGGATCCCGGATCTTCAGCTCCACGGAGTCCCCACCTCTTCCTTACTTTCTTTACTCCCCAATTCCCCTCCGGGAATTCTTTGTAATCACACGAACACGCCATTGTAACCAGGAATTATTGAGATGAAAAGGACTATACATATTTTGAACTGTCTTTCTGGCTTTGTCTTTCTACTGGCAATATACCCGCAGGTTAGCGGAATTCCAGCTCCTTGGAATTTCTCGACCATCTAGGACCTCCAACTGGTAGGAGCCAGGTCGGTTTACCCAGCGAACCCTATACGGGCCTTCCCAATTTGGCGCCAGCTTCCCACCTTCCGCGGGTTGAGATGCTTTGGCTCGCCTTAGCACCAAATCTTCGATTCTGAAAAGTTTTGGTCGGACCTTGGAGTTATAATATCGGGCCACCCTCCGCTGATACATCGCCATCCGGACCTGCGCCATTTCTCTCGCTTCTTCCAAGAGGTCCAGGTTCCCTCGGAGTTGCTCCGAATTGGCCTCGGGTCGGTGCGCAGCCACCCGGGGCGAGGGGAGTCCGAGCTCCACGGGGACAACCACTTCCGTGCCATAGGTTAGGCTGAAAGGCGTCTCCCCGGTAGGGGTCCGATGCGTGGTCCGATACGCCCAAAGGACGTTCTCGATTTCTTCGACCCAAGCTTGCCCCGTCCGACCGATTCGCGCCTTAATTCCTTGGAGGATTGTCCGGTTTGTCACCTCGGCCTCACCGTTGGTTTGGGGATGCGACACAGATGTGAACCGATGCTCGATTCCGAACTCCTCGCAGAAGTCACGGAAATGCTTGTTGTCGAACTGTCGACCATTATCCGAGATGAGGACCCGGGGTACCCCAAATCGGACAATGATGTTTTTCTTCACGAACTTCCGGACTTGCGCCTCCGTGATAGTGGCCAGCGGCTCTGCCTCCACCCACTTGGTGAAGTAGTCGATTGCAACAATCAAGAATTTCCGCTGGGCTGAAGCGACGGGGAATGGTCCGAGGATATCCATTCCCCACTGTGCGAAGGGCCAGGGTGCGGTGATTGGTGCCAAGGGGACAGAAGGGACTCTCTGGACGTTGGCGTGGCGCTGGCAGGCGTCGCATTTCCGTACATAATCCTTTGAGTCCTCCAACAAGGTAGGCCAATAATAGCCTTGCTCATGATCTTGTGCGCCAAGGACCTAGCCCCCGAGTGGGATCCGCAGACGCCCTCGTGGACTTCGCCGAGGACGTAGGCCGCCTCCGAGGGGCAGAGGCACCTTAAGAGGGGGGCGGTAAACGAGGTCCGATACAGCCTCCCTTCATAGAGTACGTAGTGGGCGGACTTCTTGACAAGTCGCTGAGCTTGATCTTCGTCTTCAGGAAGGATCCCTTCGGCGAGGTAGGCGACGAGCGGGTCCATCCAAGACGGCTCCGGATCAATCACCATCACCGCTCCAGCCTCGCCGATGCTCGGGGCATCCAGAGTCTCCAGGTAGATTGCCCTCGACAAGTTGTGCGCCTCTGCGCCCACCAAGCGGGACAACCTGTCGGCCCTGGCATTTTCGCTTCTGGGGATCTGCTGGATGTCGACACCGCCGAGGTCGGAAATGAGTGCTTGCACCTTCCGGACGTAGTTCTGCATGGTCGGGCTCCGGGCCTCGAACTCCCCACGGACCTGCCCGACCACCAGCTGGGAGTCGGTGAAGACCTTCAAACGCCGGATGCCGAGCTCCCCGGTGAGTTTGAGTCCCGCGACTAGGGCCTCGTACTCCGCCTCGTTGTTGGTAACTGGAAATCCAAACCTCAAGGCATACTCGGCTATCACTCCATCAGGACTGGTAAGGACCAGCCCGGCCCCTCCACCCTCGGGGTTCGATGACCCATCGATGTGAAGCGTCCAGGTCGGGAGGTCGAGGCTGGGCGTTTCCGGCGGTCTAGGTTCCGCCTCCTGCACCGTGCACTCAGCGAGGAAGTCCGCGAGCACCTGGGCCTTGATGGCGGGTCGAGGCTGGTAGCGGATGTCGAACTCACCGAGTTCTACTGCCCACTTCACCAGCCGTCCCGCATTCTCGGGGTTGCTGAGGATCTGTCGTAACGGTTGATCAGTTAAGAGGGTGACGGAATGGGCCTGGAAATAGGGGCGGAGCCTCCTGGTCGCGGTCAGCAGCGCGAAGGCGATCTTTTCAGCCTTCGTATACCGCGTCTCGACGTCCCGTAGGACCCGGCTGATGTAGTACACAGGCTTCTGGAGCTTCGCCTCTTCCCGAACCAGCACCGCACTGACCGCGGTTGGGGAGACCGCCAGATAGAGGTAGAGCATCTCCCCTTCCTGCGGCTTGGATAGCAGGGGAGGAGACGCCAGGTATTCCTTGAGCTGGTCGAACGCTGTTTGACATTCGGCCGTCCAGAGGAAGTCTTTCGGGCGTTTTAACACCTTGAAGAATGGTTGGCAGCGTTCGGCCGATTTTGCCACAAATCGTCCGAGCGCGGCGACCCTTCCAGCGAGCTCCTGAACCCCCTTCATTTTGGTCGGAGGGGACATACCTTGGATAGCCTTGATTTTGTCCGGGTTGGCTTCGATACCCCGCTGGTTGACAATGAAACCGAGGAACCTCCCGGCCGAAGCGCCAAAGGCGCACTTCGCTGGGTTCAGCTTCATGCGAAACTTCCGCAAGGTGGTGAAAGTCTCCTCCAAATCCACGATGTGCTGGTCTGCCTGGCGGCTCTTCACCAGCATATCGTCCACGTACACCTCCATGTTCCGGCCGATTTGCTCTTTGAAGATTTTGTTGACAAGGCGCTGGTAGGTGGCGCCAACGTTCTTCAGACCGAAGGGCATTACCTTGTAGCAGTACAGCCCCCGGTCCGTTATAAAGGCAGTTTTCTCCTCGTCCTATGGGGCCATCATTATCTGGTTGTAACCGGAGAAGGCGTCCATGAAAGACAGCAGCTGATATCCAGAAGTCGCGTCGACCAGTTGGTCTATCCGCGGAAGCGGGAAGCTATCCTTAGGGCACGCCTTGTTCAGGTCGGTATAGTCGACGCACATCCTCCACTTCCCGCTCGCCTTCCGGACAAGTACAACATTTGCCAGCCACTCGGGGTAACTCACCTCCCTTATGAATCCTGCCTCCAAGAGTTTGTCTACCTCCTGGTCGACCACCCGGATCCGATCCGGGGCACAGTATCTCTTCTTCTGCTTCACTGGCCGGTGGGTCGGGTCGACGTTGAGGGCGTGAGAAATGACCTCCGGGTCGATCCCAGGTACATCGGCCGCCGACCAGGCAAATACATCGGCATTGGCTCGGAGGAATTCCACCAACCGGGCCCGAGCTCCCGGGTCGAGATTGGCGCCGACCTGGACCACCCGGTCCCGGCGGCCTTCCTCGAGGGGAACTTCGACCACACCCTCGGCCGGCTCCCCCTGCCGCAAGGCCACCTCGTCTCTGGCATCAAGGGACTCGACGCTTAGGGCTTCTGCGGGCTTCTTCCCTTTGAGGGTCGCTAGGAAACATTGCCGTGCGGTCGGTTCGTCGCCTCGGACCTCCCCGATCCCGACCGCCGTGGGGAACCGCATGAGCAAGTGGTACGTAGAGACCACCGCGCGAAGGGCGTTCAGTCCGGGTCGTCCGAGGATAGCGTTGTAGGCCGAGGGAACACGGACGACCAAGAACCCGAGTCGCATCGTGGCTTCTGCGGGTGCGACGCCCGCAGTCACAGGCAGCTCAACGACACCTTCCGCCGGGACAGCGTCACCGGTGAATCCTATGAGGGGGGTGGATATTTTGTGCAACAATTGTCTGGACAAGCCCATCTTTTGGAAGGCCTCGTAAAACAAGATATCAGCTGAGCTTCCACTATCCACAAGAACACGCCTTACATCATAGTTTGCCATAGTGAGGGAGATCACCATGGCGTCATCGTGGGGGGTCTGAACCCCCTTTACATCCTCATCACAAAAGGTGATTACATTGCCGATCCTCTGCCTCTTTGCGACGGCCGCCCCTGACGCCTCCATCGAGCCCCCTGCGTTCCTCACGGGCCGGGGGCAGCCCCCAGTGATAGTGTGGATCACGCCCGCAACGGATCGATTCTGCTCCCGAGGCTCCGGAGGAGCCGGGTCGGCCAGACGCGGGTCTGCGGGGGGACGTCGGTCGCTCACATATCGACCGAGACGCCCCCGACGGATGAGAGCCTCGATCTCGTCCCGAAGCTGGAAGCAGTCCTCTGTGTCGTGGCCGTGGTCTCGGTGGTACTCACAGTACGCCCGGGAGGGCCTCTTCCCAGGTATCCTCCGCATCTGTCTCGGGGCCGGGAGGTCCTCCCGCCCCTTGATCTCCATAAGGATCTGGGCCCGGGGAGTCAGGAGAGGGTGTACCGGTTGAAACGTCGGGGCGGAGAACGAGGGCGTGGGGCGCCGTGGTTCTTCGCCGGCGACGGGCTTCTGCGCCGACGCTGGGGCGTCGGGCTCCTCCTCTGGCGTGCCTCTTTCCGCCTTTTCTTCCCAAGCTTTGGAGGGATCTCGACGGCCTCCTTGCTCCGGTGGGCGGCCGCCTCCTCGGCGTCCGCATACTGGTTCGCCCGGGACAACAGCTCTGGGAAGCTCCGCGGCAGGCGTTTGTCCAGGGAGAAGGTGAGTCTGCCCTTCCGGAAGCCACGCTTCAGGGCTGAAAGAGCTACCTCCTGACTCAGGTTCCGGACCTCCAGCGTAGCCCTGTTGAAGCGGGTAAGATAATCCCGCAGGCTTTCTCCCTCGTTTTGCCGGACATCAAAGAGGGAGTCGGAGACCAGTCGCCGCCGGCCACTGACGGCGAAATGAGTGATGAAGAGGCGGGTGAACTGGTCGAAGGACCGGATTGAGTCAGCCTCCAGCCCGGCGAACCACGCCCTCGCCGGGCCACGGAGGGTTGCCGGGAAAGCCTTGCAGAGAAGGGGATCTGATGCTCCGTGGAGGAGCATAAGGGTCCTGAAACTCTCGACGTGATCCCGCGGGTCCGCCGCCCCGTCATAGGGCTCGATCGCCGGCATTTTGAACCCCGGCGGATTCGGGGTCCGCAGGATCCTCGAGGCAAGCGCCGGCTGGGAGGAGATCTCTAAGTCGGCGAAGGGATCTTTAGAATGGCCCTTCAGGACCTGGAGTTGTCGGTGGAGATCGTCCACCCGCCGGTCCAGGGAGCGCGACCGGTGGGTGGGAGACAAGGAGCGGCGAGAGGGGGACCGACTGGAGCGCGGGTTCCTCGAGGACTGGGGGGTCTGGGAACGCGCCCGGGCCTGCCTCTCGTACCCCGCGCAGCTCCGGTGGGAAGGTCCCGGCAGAATGGAGTGTGCTCGAGAATCCTCCTCGCGCCGGCGCTCCTCCCCATGGGAGAGGAAGGAGCGCGGGTTGAGGAGGACAGGCAAACGCTCAGGCAGCGGCAGCTCCTGAGCCCGCTGCGGCGCCCGGGACATCGCACCCTGCAGATTCTGCACCGCCTCCGCGAGGGTGCGAACCTGCTGGGTTAGCTGGTCGAACTGGGCGGCTTCGACCGTCTGAATGGGCGGTGGGGCGGTGGAGTGTTGCTGAGAGTGTGTTGGAGATGCAGCGGCCTCCCGGCCAGAGACGCGAGAGGCCCCGCGACCGGGAGCATTGGAAGCTCCACGACCACCTCGCCGTGCCATTACGATCGCTCTGAGATCCGGCCCTCCTTCTAGCGCCAACTGTTGCTGGGGGTCCAAACCGAGAACGATTGGCACAGCGGTGTGAATGGGGTTCCCTTGGAATTACTTCGGTTGCGCTCCGCCTTCCGCTGGGAGACCTGCAAGCAAGCCTCGCACCACCACCGGGGTAGTGGGGGCCCTCCGACGATCAAGTTAGGGGAGATCGAAGGAGAAGAAGAGGTAGCAGGTAAGATAATACTCTGGAAAATCTTGCTTACCCTCCCCTTCCCCCCCAGCCGCATATATATCAGGCTGGGGGGTTTTTTTGGGGATTGGTCATCGTGTGGCACGATGGGGTTGCCACTGACATGGTCGTTACAGGGCGTCGTGGGGCAGCGCCGGGTACGGCCATGGCAGGGCGTAGTGGAGCTCCGCTTTGTACGGCTATTACAGGGGATCGTGGGGCAGCGCCGGATACGGCCGTTGCAGGGAGTAGTGGAGCAGGGGGCCGCGGCGTGCCTCAGGGGAACAGTCTGTTGTTGTCAAGAGATTGCCGACTTGGGGTCGGATTGCTGGATCAAGGGGCACTCGACTCGGGGTCGGGCTGCGGAGCCGAAGGTATCCGACCCGAGGTCGGATTGCTGGATCAAGGGGCAGCCGACTCGGGGTCGGGCTGCGGAGCCGAAGATATCCGACCCGAGGTCGGATTGCTGGATCAAGGGGCAGCCGTAGTCTTCCTGGGCGCGCGTGCCGATCACGTGGGGCATGGTGGCTAAGTTCCTCCGTAACAATTAACATGTTTAGATTAGATCTAAAGTGCTTTTTATGATTGATTTAATTGCTGATTATGCATGATTAAGTAGATCTGAAATTTTGGATGCATATGATGCATGTTTGTGTTAGAATTAGTAACATGAATAAATCTGAAATCATAATATTGTTTAGATTAGATCTAAATAAAGTTTATGATTCATATGATCTCTAATTTTAATGAACAAATCAGATCTGAAAATAAAAGTGAAAAAATAAATACATAAGATGTATGTTGTTTGTATTAATTCATGTTGTTATGTATATGTGATGCATGAACATAAAACATAATGACTTAAACATGAATTAAATCTGGTTACATGTGATTAATTACAAAAACTCAGATCTGAAAATGTGTTTTAAGAACTGAAAGATTGTAATTAATATATAATTAAAAAGAAATATGTAATGATCAAAACTTTCATAAGTCTAAACTTAATTGAGAATTAAGTGTTATGAAATAGAATTGTAACTCAATTAATTGACATTGCATAATTTTTTGGGCATATGGGTTAGCTTGAATCAAGTTCTTAGGATTGGGTTAGACCTAAGGTTAGAATCAAACATGGTCTAATTAGAGTTAATTGATCAAATCTAATTAAGTAGTAACTAGATTAGGTCAAGGAAACTCTAGGTTAAATACAATAGTTGTAGATTGATCAATTCCATGTCTTTGATTAGACCAAGATGGAACTTGATTTAGGCTCAGAGGTGTAGCCCGAGTCATTTGAGTAATCAAATCGAAATTGATTAACCAGTCGGTGTCTAAGGTAAGTTTGGCAGTTTTGACCGGTGGTTTTTAATTGGGAGCTACTCGCACTGATTCGTCTTTGTCGAGTTAATGGCATATCCCTTCCACCGATCTCACTTACCTGACCGACATGGTCAATCACATTTTGATTGGATCACTTAATGATTCGAGTTAGCCCATGCCTTAAGAAAAATCAGTATGACTGATTTAGGTGTCTCCTTAACCGGTTTGAGTCTAATCTGATTTGGTGAAGTCAGTGGGAGAAATTAGACTAACCGGATCTTCTCATCTATCCTAATTATGAAATCCTCTAAAATTATTAGGTCCTTAAAATGAAATGGTTATGGAGATAACTAGGTCATAGTCTCCCATTAAGTTGGGTGATAATGGGTCCAATGTTTTGATAATTATTGGAGGCGCCACACGCCTGGTACTTATCAAGCATTGGAATTGTCATTCAATATATGATGAGTTAAGTGTACCTTCAATAGGCGGTCAGGTGAGCCGAGCCACACTCGGGCTTGGTCGTCTATTAGTTGATTAGACTTAACCCTATCATTTAATGGTTGGACCTGACTAGGGTATTCGGTGGAGGCGCCACACGCCTGCCGGAAAACCTAGGGCAAAATCATCACTAGAAGTTGCTTGGTGAAGCAATTGGTTAAGAACCTACCAATAGGTGCATATGGGTTGGCCGAGCCACACTCGGGCCTATATGGGATCTATTGGGTTCTAGTGCCCACTAAAGAATTAGGAATAATTTTTCGAATTAGAGGTAGAGGCTACCAATTTGTATAAAATAGTGGAAATATCTTTAGACTAAAGTCCAAGTCTACTGTATTTAGTCAATTCATATACTAATAGCCAAATTTTTTTTTATGCAGAAATGGCCACTAATTTATCACTTCGCTCATTGTTGGACAATGACAAGTTGACTGGTCCAAATTTCAATAATTGGCATAGGAAACTGAAAATAGTGCTAGAGCATGAGAGGATCCTTTATGTGATAACGGATCAAGCACCTGAGCAGCCCGCTGCTAATGCATCAAGATCGGCCAGAGACACTTATCAGAAGTGGCTCAGTGACCGGATCACTGTTCGATGCATCATGTTGGCAGCAATGAGTGATGAGTTTAGTAGGCGTTTTGAGAATACGCAGCCGGAAGATATCATTCAAGTGTTGAATGAATCATTCGGCGTTCCTGACGACGTTGAGAGGCACAAAACTAGTTGTGCCATCTTCAGCGCCCGAATGAAAGATGGGACCTCGGTAACTGATCATGTACTGTACATGATTGAGTTGATCGAGCGTCTAAGCTCTCTTGGCTTTCCCCTTCATGATCAATTGGGGAAGGATGCCATACTAAACTCATTGCCTGGATCATACCGTCCTTTTCTCACTCATTTTCGTATGACGAAACCTATAGTGAATTATCACCAATTGTTGGGGTTACTACAGACGTTTGAGAATGATCACCAACTTCTTAAGAAGACGGTGAATTTAGTGGGAGGTTCATCCAAGGGTCGCTCCTTTAAGAAAGGGAAAAAGAAAAATAAAATTCAAAAGAAACAGGTGCACCATGCTCAGCCTAGTCAGAAAAAGAATAAAAAGGCTGATCAGAGCAAGGCGGAGTGCTTCTTCTGCAAGAAGCAAGGACATTGGAAGAGGAACTGTCCTCTTTACATTGCATCCCTCGATCCGAACCGGCCTAAGAAAAGTGGGCAATCAGTTGCCAATCAAGGTACTTATATGATAACACCTTGCAATTTTTCTATTTGTGATAATTCGACCTGGGTATTGGATACCGGTAGTCCTTTTAATATTTGCAATTCGTTGCAGGGGCTACAAGTCAGTAAGAGGTTTGAAGAAGGAGAAAGGTTCCTGAATGTTGGAGATGGAAGACCAGTTCCAGTTCTAGCTTTAGGAATTCTTAAACTTGAATTCAGTTTTCATGTAAATGTCCTTAGTGATTGTCACTATTGTCCAAGTTTTCTATTGAATATCGTTTCTGTAGGCCTTTTGGCCAAAAATGGTTATGAAATATCAATAAAAAAGGATTATTGCAATGTCATTTGGAATGGTGTTGTTGTAATGAATGGAATTCTGAGTAATGGCATTTACATTTTGTCACAGCCTGTTCATGTAATGTATAAATCTAATAAGCGCCCTAGAATAGATAATGTCACGGATGTCTACCTTTGGCATCATAGGCTAGGTCATATTAACAAGAATAGGATGAACAGGTTAAGTAAAGAGGGAATCCTTGATGTTAATGATTGTGAATCATTGACAACCTGTGAATCATGTCTTCTTGGTAAAATGACCAAATCACCTTTTACCGAAAAAGGTGAACGAGCCAGTGATTTATTGACCCTTGTACATTCTGATGTATGTGGGCCAATGAGCACAGATGCTAGAGGTGGGTATTCATATTTCATTACGTTTACAGACGACCTTTCTAGGTATGGTTATGTCTATTTAATGAGACATAAATCTGAATCATTTGAAATGTTCAAATTATATCGTAATGAAGTAGAAAAACAAACTGGAAAGAGTATTAAAACTCTTCGATCAGATCGAGGAGGTGAATACCTCTCCAGTGAATTTTTGACATATCTAGGAGAAAATGGGATTCTCTCCCAAGGGACTCCTCCTGGTACACCACAATATAATGGTGTGTCAGAAAGGAGAAATCGAACTCTGTTAGACATGGTTCGATCCATGATGGGGTTTGCTAATTTGCCCATATCCTTTTGGGGATATGCTCTTGAGTCAGCCTGCTATATTCTAAATAAGGTTCCAAGTAAGTCTGTAAATAAAACACCACATGAGATGGGGACTGGACGTAAGCCGATGCTCTCTCACCTTAGGATTTGGGGGTGTCCAGCGCACGTCAAACGTTTGAAGACAGACAAACTTGAACCCAAGTCTGACAAATGTTTCTTTGTTGGTTACCCTAAAGAAACTAAAGGATATTACTTCTACTTTGCTAAAGAACAAAAGTTGTTCGTAAGCAATAGAGCAATTTTCTTAGAAAAGGAATTCCTTGGTGAAGGAACAAATAGCTCTAATGTTGAGCTTAGAGAAGTTCAACATGTAGAAGATCCGACACCATCTACTGAACCAGTTGAGTCGGATTTGATTAGATCAGATCCAGAACCCATATTAGATGCACCATTAAGGCGATCGGGTAGAATACCACGTCAGCCGGACAGATACTACGGTTTCTTGGTCCGGGATGGGGATCCTATCAAACTTGATGAAAACGATGAGGATCCGATCACATATATGGATGCAATGCAGAGGTATGACTCTGATAAATGGCTTGGAGCCATGCAATCCGAAATGGAATCCATGAAGGTCAATGATGTTTGGACATTAGTTGACCCACCCGAAGAAATTAAATCCATAGGGTGTAAGTGGATATTCAAAAGGAAACGGGGCGCAGACGGAAAGGTAGAGACCTATAAAGCCCGTTTGGTTGCCAAGGGTTATCGTCAACGTTATGGTATTGACTATGACGAGACGTTTTCTCCTGTGGCAATGCTCAAGTCTATTCGGATTGTGCTTGCGACAGCAGCACATTTAGACTATGAAATCTGGCAAATGGATGTAAAGACCGCATTTCTAAATGGAGATTTAGAAGGGGAAGTGTATATGATACAACCTGAAGGTTTTACATCTGCAGATGAGTCTAAAGTGTGCAAGCTTCAAAAATCCATTTATGGATTAAAGCAAGCTTCACGGAGTTGGAATATATGTTTTGATAAGGTAATCAAAACATATGGCTTCATTAAGAATGAAGAGGAACCTTGCATTTATAAATGGGCAAATGGTTCAGTTATTATATTCCTTATTTTGTATGTGGATGACATTCTTTTAATCGGGAATGACATTCCTGCATTACAAGGAATAAAGGTTTGGCTATCATCTCAATTTGCCATGAAGGATTTGGGAGAAGCATCTTACATCCTAGGGATGAAGATCTATAGAGATAGATCTAGAAGATTGCTTGGATTATCCCAATCCACATACATTGATACTATACTGAAGAGGTTCAGTTTGATTAATTCCAAGAAAGGCTATCTTCCGATGGGCCATGGAATTAACCTCTCTAAAAGGGATTGTCTGACAACCCCTCAAGAAAGAGAGAGTATGGATAGAATTCCATATGCTTCGGCAGTGGGATCTATAATGTATGCCATGACATGTACTAGACCAGACGTGGCATACTCACTAGGAGTAGTGAGCAGATACCAGTCTGATCCAGGTAGCAACCACTGGAAGGTTATAAAAACCATCCTTAAGTATTTGAGAAATACTAAAGATCAGTGGCTTGTCTATGGTGATTCTGACTTAAAACTTGAGGGATATACTGATTCAAGTTTTCAGTCAGATCAAGATGATAGCAAGAGCGTGTCAGGATATATCTTCACTCTTAAGGGTGGGGCCATCTGCTGGAAGAGTTCCAAGCAGCATACAGTGGCAGATTCTACATGTAAAGCAGAATATATCGCAGCATCTGATGCTGCCAAGGAAGCTGTATGGTTGCGGAAGTTCATCACCGAGCTTGGAGTGACACCCTCCATTGATGGTCCAGTGCCTGTATTTTGTGACAATACTGGGGCCATAGCTCAAGCAAGAGAACCCAAAGCACATCAGCGGACCAAACATATATTACGTCGCTACCACCTGGTTCGAGAGATCATCGATCGAGGTGATATTGATCTTCAGAAGATTGACACAAAAGAAAATCTGGCTGACCCATTTACCAAAGTCCTCGGCATCAAAGAGTTCGACGAACACAAGTCGAAGATGGGTATTAGATACTGTGCCGATTGGCATTAGGCTAAATGAAAGTTGTTGGAATTTGTATCCTAAATGTCAATCGTCAGCATATTGATGATTGAATTTTGTAAATGAATTGACAAATTAATAAAGTGTTATTTGGCATTATTCATCATTTCATCTTCAAATGAACTCTTATATGATGAAGTCCTTAGAACTTATGTTATGATAAAGGAGGATTTATCTTTGAGTCCTTAAACTTGTTTGCGACGAAATGATATGTTGTTACTAGGACGACAACATTATCGAGATTAGGTCGTTGTGTGACATATACGTTGGTTGTCCTCTTAACCAAGGAGTGTGGAGACACTGGTATACCACACAAGTGAAGTGTAGAAGTACATTTCACTAAACGTGACCAATTCCGGAACGCTCTACTGTCGAGAGATGTTCCGAGTGGATATGGGTATAAGTTTGGCCCTCTGACCTGAGACCGCAACCTGTGACTAGCAAGCAACTCACTGTACTTTGGTACCGGACTACCTGAATTTCTAATTCAGTGACGGAAGGTCACTGGGTGCAGTCAAGTACTTGCGTAGTCAGTTGTGAGTCAAGATGGAATTGACCCCTCCTGAAAATAGGAGATAATGTCTTGTGATTAATTTAGCAAAACCTTGGCCAAGGTAATCCCAGTGAGGAGTCACGGGATATCTAAAGTTAATCACATAATGAATGTACTAATTATAGGGTTGACAGTGAGCTCTAAGTCATCCTGGCATTAGGAGTCAAAGGGATTGAATTATACAGTAACCATAGTTCAGGGTTCCAGAATATTTGCTTCGCATATATTCGACCTATCCGGACGTCGGGTACCATTGCTAGATGGTCACATAGATTAGTGTTGAAAAATGTTCCTATACTACCGGCTTAGGTTAGAACCTATGAGGTCACACGCATAGAAGATTCCTGATTGATCAAGAAAGCTGATGAATGATTAAGAATCATTCAGGAATAATTTGGTCAATTTGATTGGCAAATTATCTTATAAAATAATTAAAGTAATTATTGAAGGATTAATTAGTAATTAAATTACTAATAAACTCAATTTGATTGAGTAATTGTGCTAAGGATGAGCCAAATTGAATTGGTTTCAAGTTTGGGCTCAATCAGGGTTTTGACCTGATTGGATTAGGTCAGAACCAAAAAGGACTTAAGCTGATCAAATTAATTTTAAATTAATTTGTTCTTAATTGGGGATTGACCTAATTGAATTAGGTCCAACACAAAGTAATAATTCAATTTGATTGAGTTTGCATGAGCCAAAATTGAATTGGATTCAATTTGAGCTCAATCAGGGTCTGACCTGATTAGATTGGGTTCAACCAAATTGCTTTGTTTTAATTCGGGTTTGACCAAATTTGATTAGGTGCAACCCAAGGGGATTAGTCTCAGATGATGTGGCAATTATTGGTGACATGGAATTGGATTTCATGAATTTTAAATAAACCAAAATTATTGCATGGCACATGGACCCATTGCTTGACACATGGCGACATTGTTTGTTATTTGAATTTAAATTCAAACATTAAGCAATGTGTTAAATGATTTTAATCACTCAAACCATCAGCCAAGGTGGCGTCTGAGTTTTTGAATGGATTAAATTCGAATTTCAAGAGGTGATTTCGAAATTATGAAGTGTTTTACCTTGCCGCATGGATTTCAAATTCCTTCCCTCTTGCACATGTGTTTAAAATTTGAATTTAAATCAGATTTGGTTGAGATCTGATTTGGGTTGTTCCTATTCCTTTGCATGTGCCAACTAAAAGAGGTTTTCTGAAAATAAATTTCGAATTTTGAATGAAAATTCGGAGGCCATTAAAAGGGGTCAAACATGGGCACCAAAAACACATCCATTGCAGCCTTCTTCCTCACCCGCCTCCTCCTCCTCTTCTTCTCCATTTTAGATAGGGTTTTCAGGGTGAATATCTAGAAGATTCAAGATCAGATCTGAGTCCTCTACTTTCCTTACAAACCTCATCTCTATCTGCTTAAAGACGATTGATCAAGAGTTGATTGAATCCCGGCGGGCAGATTTCAGCTTTCAAGTGTTCTGCAGCTGCTAGCACTGTTGCGGAAGAAGATCCTTCAGGACTTCGCGTGTACTTCTCGTAGAGGCCATTCGTGTGCGTGGCTGTGAAGTCAGGAATCAGATTCACAACTTTCATCCATCATAAAAGGTATTAATCTAGCATTAATCATTTATTATGGTATCAAGGTCTAGGTCCAATTTCCCGAGGTTTTACCCTCTTTTGGGGCTCCTCACGGAGATATCTCCAGAATCCATTCGATGGATATTCGGAGATTAATTGGAATAGAGTTCTTAAGTTTCAGATCTGATAGTTAATCATGCATAAAAGTTTTAGCATAATTGTTTAAACGATTCCGGCATAATCCTATATGTTCTTAAGGTGCTGATTTCTAGATTTGATCTTGTAAGCATGCATGAATTAAATTGTTTGATTCGGTTTTTCCGCTGCATTTTAAAACTTAAAAAGAACTACGCATGGCTTGATCCCCCTTATGAAGGGGTACGTAGGCAACCCGATCAGGTTCAGCCATGGTTTTCAAAAAAAAAAAAAAATTCAGCATGCTAAACACCGAAGAACCTAGGATTCACTTTCATGATCTTGTGTTGGGTTGGTGAAAAGTTGTTGGAAAGCACTTAAGAGCTCCCTTTTATAGCCCAAAAAGCAAATATAGCCGTTAGAGATAAAGTTAAGGGAGTTTGAAATTCAAACCAAACCTGAAAAAGTTGTCAGTCGCGTCCCAGGCGCTTCGGAGACGTCTCCGCTTCAACGCGAGACGTCTCGGCTGTAAGATTTTACTTTTGACGTTGTTTGAGGTCGACTCGGCGCTTTACGGGGACGACTCCGATGATGAATGGTTTGAATCCTTGTTTTTCTGTTTTTCTGAGAGGGTCGCCTCGGCACTTTACGGGGACGTCTCGACTTGTTTGCGCTTTTTGCATGGGGACGACTCCGCTGCCTTGGGGACGACTCCGCCGTTATATCTCCGAAAAACAAGTCTTCTGGAATTCTCTGAGAGAGTCGACTCCGCTCTTTCAGGGGACGTCTCCGCTGCCTTATCACCGAAAATGACATCCTCTGGAATACCCTGAGAGAGTCGACTCCGCACTCTCTGGGGACGACTCGGAAACTCAGCTTTTACTTGCGGGGACGACTCCGCGTACTGTGGAGACGGCTCGCGCGCATCTCTTGAAATCGGCCTTTCTGCCGCCACTGAGAGAGTCGACTCCGCTTCTGAGAGAGTCGACTCCGACCCTGCGAGACGCCTCGCCAGGTGCCGGGGACGTCTCCAAACGTGCCAGTTCTTCCTGTTTGTGCCAGAGACGTCTCTGGAACAAACCGGAGACGTCTCGGCTGTCCCTGATCTGTTTTCTTCATCTCAAAAATTCTTCAATAAATTCATAAAAATTATGGAAACTTGCCTAGACATTTCTTAACAATATTCTTAATTAAACACATGAAATCCTCAAGTAAATTGTTAAGATAAATGGAATTATACTCTAGTGTTTTGTATTCATCAAAATCCATTAGGGGGTCAACAACATGCAAATTGGCTACAAGCCTAATAAGCATTTGAATAGAAATTCACAAAAGTAATTTAGGCATAATCCATCTTCAGTTGGCATGAAATGTCTATCCTAATCTAAGGTGGTAGCACACTGCATCTTCCTTAAGCATGGACTATCTTATATTTACTCAGTGATCATGAAAAACAGTTGTACGAACATCATACTTAAAATCACAGAAATTAAATATGATTCAAAAGAAGATATCCATTAAAAACAATAAGTTCATACAACCCCAAGGATATAAAATAAAATATAAAACCCGTGTCCCTTTGTTAGGGCTGCATCCAGCCCTAGTGAGGAGATCAGCCTTTCATAGAGTGGTAGACGGCAGCAGCAGCACAGCAGCAGGCTTCCATCTTCATATAAAAATCTTTTTCTTCCATCCCACTCTCTCTATTCCCAAAATATCACAAAGTATTCTCTCCCTCTCTTTTCTCTCTTTTTTTTTTTTATTTTTTCTTCGTGGGAACTTGGCTTCTCCCCTGTTCCGAAGAGATCCTGGAACCGGACCCCCAAAGCTTGCCTCTTCTCCGTGTGAAGCTCCCTCCTTTTATAGCTGCAATCTCCTCCTCTCTCCTCTGTTTCGAATGAAGGATTAAGATGAACGAAAGCGGGATAAGGCAGATGACTTCTATCCTTTGTTCCTTGGATGTGGCAGTTATCTTGCGGATGATGATTTGAGTCTATCCGTGGCTGATGGAGCTAAACTTCGGTTGAGCAGCTGAGAACGGAAGAACAGCTGGGACGCAAGCATTTGAGAGGATTTCGGAGGCTGGGATCTGATCATTTCTTCAAGCATGAGATCCTGTTCCGAATCCGAGAAGGATGCAGTTGCTTGTGAATGGTTGGATAGCTCATGCGGACGGTGGATGCTTGAATCAAAGGGAGATGATGTCTATCCGGACGCTGGGAAGAAATGATTTGGTTCTATCCATGGATATTGGACTTAATCCGGATTGAAAGGAAGCTTGGGAACAGCTAGCAGTTGGGAGAAGGTGATCCGGAACGCTGGCTGGTTCGGAAGTAGTGGATATGGCTGAGAGAAGATGCTCGTGATGGTTCTGTTCCGCTGAAACAGGGGATGCGTTGAACGCCATCGCGAACGGAATGATTCGTGGATGATATGGCAGCTGGGATCAAACGTGAGATGGTGTTCTCGGCTGGAATTAATCCTGAAACAGGGGAAGGCTGTGACAGACGTGGACGACAGAGTCAATCCGAACGACTGGCATGCTGCGGGATTGGTTTTGTGAGAGGAAATCTGGGATACAAGCTGATCTGGAACGAGAGGAAGCTCAGGAAGCTTCGGACGTTGGGAATAATCCAGCAGAAGGTTGCTGGTTCTCATCCGGAAGGGAAGATGAATATGAGAGGCTTGATTTTTGGAGGAGATAGACTCTGTTCTGGGATGCAGGGAATCCGAAACGTTGGGAAGAAATGAGATGATCTTGGGATGCTGATAAAGCTGGAAGATGAACACGATGCTGGCCATGGGATAGAGATGAGTCGCCGGGAGGAGATGGATTCGGCTCTATTTCGTTGGAACACGGGAGAAGGGGAGGATGGTCCGGAAGACGTTGAGGTGCTGGAAAGATTTGATTTGCATCTATCTTGGCTGAGAACATGTCCACTCGGCTGGGAATAGGTTCATGTGGTTGGAGTGTTATTTTTTATTTTTGAATGGGGAAGGGACTTGGTTTGGAAGGAATAAGGGAGTCGGTTGTTGAGCCCAATGTTGAAAGAATTAAGGAAGTTGGGAGAGTAATGAAACGGATCTGTGAGCTAAGATATTGGGAGATCAAGCTGGGATCAAACTTAGAGCATTAATCGCTAAGCACTTAGAGGGTGATGAGGACACAGGTTCAGCTGCCAACGCGACCTGCACACATTAGTTCAGACATCATCCCAATTAATTCGACTCGACCTATACACATTAGACTTAATCATTAAATAATTAAATCAACTCGAATTACCTCTTATAATTATTAAAATGCAATGATGATGGTAACACATATTTTATGGTTAAATTTACGAAATGTGTGTGTTAAAATAATAATAAGTGCTAGGAGAAAGAGGTTAATTTATATATTATTTAGCACTTATCACACCCCCCAACCTACATTTTGCTAGTCCTCGAGTAAAATAAAAAAATAACTCACTTTCGCAGGAATCGCGATTGCATTTACCGTATGCAATAAGGCTTTAAACCCCTAGGTGGCCCTAGTGGACGAGTTTTGTCTCGTGAGGGTTTTCGGCACAGATACCCACAAACTGTTGTCTCTACTCAAAGAGTTATTGTTTTATAAAATCTAATTTCAAATGCATAAATGCCAAGAATTTCAAGAGCACACAAAGTTTTAATTACTAAGTCAGCCCAAATCCTAGGTCAGTATGCAATTCAAGTTGAGGTCATTAAGTTTCCTTTAGGGAGTTGTAAGACTTTTTATACATGGGTGCTCGGTGAAATCTGGACCATACACAAGCTAAGGCTTTAGATCCTCCAAAATACTGATAAAGCTAGTAGTTTCCAAGAATTGGTCAGATAAGACCTATTCACTGATTCAAAATCATCCTATCTTGCAGGATTTCGAGAGTTGTGGTTGTTTACTTTAATACCTCATGGTCTTTATCTGTAATATTTCAGTTTACTCGAATTTTTACAACGACGGCTTTCACACTATCGTCTTTTTCAAGGTCAAATATTATTTTCTTTCGTTGTTTTTTTTTGTATTTATAAATAAATTATGCACTTTTACTCTTGTAATGATTCCTCCGTGTAGCGAGCATTCAGTCAACACTCCCACACCAGATGGCATAAGGTGTTGGGCATCAAGACTCCCCTACGGACCTATGCTCGAGTTCATTATCCGCTGACCTTTGACAATAGGTAGCCCTTTTCGATGTACCTGACTAAATTCACTCTTTTTTTTTTGATAATAGTGAATTAGATAGGTATGATTCATCAGGACTCAAGGTTGCTACCAGACTTAACAACATAATGTTGAACCTAACCCTTAGAAGTGCAGGCCATGTGTATTGTGAAATTCCAAAGTAAAATTATCTTACAACTCGCTAAAAGAACTTTTAATAAAAAGAACTCAAATTGACTTATTCCTGACTAGTCATTGGGCTTTTTAGATTTTATATACTTTGTGTCATTATCATTTCAGCACTAAAGCATAGAAATTAGGTTTTTTTTTTCCATTTTTTTTTGAGATAGATAAACTTATTTAAAAATACGAAAACTTTCTTTAAAAATTCGAATCCTATACCCCCCAACCTAGATCAGACATTGTCCTCAATATTTTTTTTTTGAAAATTATATTATTATTTTTATTGTTTTATATATTTTTTATTTTGGACGAAAATATGATGCATATGGAGGATAGAAGCATTTTACCGTAGTTGCATCAATAATATGAGGGATCCTATTAAGAAAATAAAAAAAAATACGACAAGAAAATATGCAAAAATAACCTACGAGAATTGGGTTGCCTCCCAACAAGCGCTAAGTTTAATGTCTTCAGCCAGACGCAGCGCATCCTTATCAAATCATACCGGGTTCATGCCGAGTTCTCCAAGGAAGAAAATTTGTAGGAGACTGATTGTCGGGTAAGGAGGTGACTGCTTCTATGGCCTTGTCTATATCAAAGTCAAAATAGGCCAAGCATGTTTTCAGAGGGTCATCTGCCAAAATATAGAAAGGGTTTCTTCTATAAGATCGTCCATTTTGTCTATTAGGAAGCACTCAACTTCCTTTGTAGGTTGATCAAAGGCACGAAATATATTTAACTTGACCTTCATATTCCCAAAGGATATATTCATCACCCCAGTTCTACAATTTATACTCGCATTAGCTGTAGCTAAAAAGGGGCGCCCAAGGATCACGGGGATTTGTTTCTTAGGATTATGCTCATGTTCCATATCAAGGACGATAAAATCTACTGAAAAATAGAATTTGTCTACCTTGACAAGAACATCTTCAATTATTCCTCGTGGTATTTTTACAGATCGATCAGCCAATTGAAGGGATACCGAGGTTGGTTTTAACTCACCTAACCCAAGTTTCTCATAAACTGAGTAAGGTAAAAGATTGACACTTGCCCCTAGATCTAAGAGTGCTCGATCAATGAAATTATTTCCTAAGACACAGGAGATGGTGGGAGCACCAGGATCTTTGAATTTCGGTGGGGTGTTGTTTTGGAGAATAGAACTCACTTGCTCATTTAGGAAGACCTTTTTAGGCACATGTGTCCTAGATTTTCGCTTTTGGGTACAAAGGTCTTTGAGAAATTTGGCATAGGAAGGAACTTGTCTAATAGCATCAAGAAGCGGGAGGTTGATTTTGACTTGTTTGAAAACCTCCATCATCTCCTCTAGTGAAGTTCCTTTCTTGCCAAAGGGAGAGGGTGAATTAAGAGCTTCAGGAAATGGGACTTTTGGAATATGAGTTTGGGCAGAAGCTGGAAGAGCTGAAGAAGAAGAAGGTTTTGGATTTTCATGTGATACATTTTGCTCCTCCTCTTTACCTTCCTTATTGTTACCCTCCCCAATCTTATTGTCTACTACACGTCCACTCCTTAGGGTAGTCAGAGCATTGGCTTGTTCATGATGAATTGTATTTAGCTGATTTTCTTGAGCCATGTATTGTCCCCTAGGATTACTCACTGGTTGGCTTGGAAGCTTTCCTTCCTCTTGCTTGTTCAGTGCATTAGCTAGTTGCCCCATTTGGGATTCTAGCTTGGCGATAGATTGTGTGTGAGAGTGCACCAATTGTGTAATAGTTTCCAAACCTTGAAGGGAGGTCAACACTTTCTCCTCAAAGGCTGTGTTTCTTTGGGGTGAAGGAGGAGTGTATTGAAATTGAGTCAAAGGATGGTAGGGATTAACATTCTGGAATGGTTGAAAGTTTTGGGAATAAGGCTGGGAAGTAATGGAAGTCTGCTGCTTCCAAGAGAAATTTGGATGGTTGCGCCTGATGAGAGCACAAAAGTGCGATTTACACATCACTTAAATTAATATTATTGCTAATAAATAATGATAAAAGTGTTGCATTAATATTATATTTTTGTGGTGCAAAGGTTATTGTAAATCAAGAGTTTAAATGCGCATTTTGTATAGTTTGGGATAAGGCATGGCTCCAAGCCTAATGATGTTAGGAGCATAATTGAATCTGGCCAAGCACATTTGCACCGGAGCTACACATGTCTACATGCCATAGCCTCTTTCCGTGACACATGCCAAAGATCCTGCTGCAGCCCTCATCCATTACCATCTTCAGCATACCGCGAGCTCCCGGATTCGTGATTTGATCTCAGAGGCTTTCCAGCATCCGCTCCTCCTCGAGTCCATTCACAACCCGATCAACGCTCCCATGCTTCATTCCGTGAATCCTCCCAGCGGCTGAACGGAAGAGATCACGCGCCTCCCAGCTTCCTCCATCTCCATTCCCGAGCGTGCGACCCCGTATCAGAGCCTCCTCCGATCCCGCTGCATCTCCTAGCCGATTCACAGCCGGAACTCGCGTCCGAGCATCCCACGGCCAGCCAGGATCCGCCTACCCCGCATTCTCAGCAGCGGACTTCCAGCCTTCCCGCATTTCATCCATAGCGCGTCGTCCTCACCCGAGATCAGCGTCCATGATCCTCTCACAACGATCTCCCAGCATCCGCGATCAGCTCTCGAGCATCTCTATGCATCCATTTGAAGAAGATTGGGATTCATGCCAAGCCTCCACACCTCAGTCTCCTCCGGCCATCCGCGATCACCGCCCAGCCATCCGCCTCCTCCACAGCATCCGCGACTTCATCCTTCCAACCTCACGTGCCCAAGATCAGCCGTTCGCATTGATTTCCAGCGCATCCCCAAGATCCATAGAGGGGGAGATGAGTATAAGAGGGGCTGGGATTGGGAAGAGAAGGGGGAGCTCCGATTCCGATTTGAAGAAGAAAACAGAGGAGCCTGGCTGCTGCAGTAGTAAGAAAAAGAGAAAAAAAAAAAGAAAGAAACAGGGGATGCCCTGTTTCTGTTATCAAAAAAAAAAGAGTGAGAAAGAGAGAGGAAGATGGAGGGCTGATATTCTAGGTGATGGGTGAAGAGAGATCATTTGGTATACCAAATTCATGATGTAAATTCTAATCCTTTGCTTTATACGATTTATCTTTTGATTATGCCATGATTCTTATATGTTGAAAATTCTTTTATGATTTATGCTTATTGATATATGTCTTCCTCGATTATTTGATTCATCATTGACGTTATAAGGCACGTTGAATGCTTAACAAAAGAATTCATGTTATCAAGAACATACTCCATAATTAAATTTTCTGCTTATAATTCTTAAAGAAAACAAAAGAATCATAGAATTTATCGCATGAATTTGATATTATCAAAGGAGATTCTGGATCCCTGCACCATCTTAATCTATCCTAACTTCGATTCTCTATTTATTCGATTTATTTTCTATCTGCAAAACATCATCTTAACCCACGAATTTATTGAATTAATTAATTTGAAATTACGCTAATAATCCATATTTCGTTCCCTGAGGAATCGACCTCGGACTTCCGAGTTATACTACTTGTGCGATTCTCCTGCACTTGGGAAAACAATTTTATTTTTGCACCAAGTTTTTGGCGTCGTTGTCGGGGAACAGCTGAGTTATTAGTATAATTTTAGATTTAATTTTTACCTTAGTAGTTAGTATTTTTCTTTTGAAAAAAAAAAATTACTACTATTTTTAATTCACTGCACAGTCTGCATCAAACTCTGATATCATAGAAATTAGCCGTCTGATTGGACTAAAATTTGGTCAGCTAGTGCAAGACACATTGTTAGATAATCTGAACGGTCTGATTGACATTCGGACATTTTTAAGACCATCAGATTAATACGAAACCTTGCTGCTTTCTACTTTAAATTTTCAGCATTTATTTTTTTTAGAGTCAGAATTTTATCATTATCATATCTCATTAACCCTTGTTGCTAATTGAAAATTTAAGAAAAAAAAGCTTTAAGAAAAGATCAAGGGTGATTATTCAAAACTAAAAAAAGAGAAAAGAAAAAAAAAATCTAAAATTTCAAATTTCAGAATTCAAATTTCAAACGTCAACTCATAAAATTTAAAAAAAAAATAATTAATTTGCTTGATCACCTATTCAATGAAATTTAATGTCATGTCATAAAACATTAAAAAAAAAAATCTCTTGATTGTTGCATATAGTATAAGGCATCAGCATAAAATATTCTAAGGGCTGAACCCATTTAAAAAGATAAGGTCGGGATTTCATCACTCGTCCTTAGCCCAAAAATCACCCCAGTGCATAAATATCCTAAGCTTAACTAAAATCAACTAGACGTTGGCCCCTAAGGACATTCGAGCTCAATAGGACGAAGACCACCGAAAGTTGCACCAATTTCGCTCTGTGGCTTAGTTGATGTCTAGGCAAGCTTTGTCCCTATAAGGGAGACAGTTCATCTGTTCGAGGCAAGTGGGTTTTAAGTCGGACCTTTGCGAACGCATCGTGACCCCTCCACTTACCTGGGAGCTTACCTGGTCAACTCGGTTCATTAGACCGGATTGGAGGCTTAGGTGTCCTCTTCAAACTAGTTAGGAGCTGTCTAGAAATTTAAGAAAAACATTAGAAATTGAGGTGTAATGTTTTGTTGCATGTTTGATTGTGAATAAAATTTTTGTTTTAGGATATCGTTTTAGGGTAACTTTAGTTGGTACTTATATTTATTTTTTATTTTCTTTTATTTTTTAAAAAAAAGAAAAAGGAAAAAAAAGAGAGAAATATTTTGCATGCTAAAGTGGAATAGGGACGACACCGGTCGATTAAGTCGTACAACTTTAGATCATCCCTTAGGACATACCCCTGAAATTCCTTTGCAGTATCTCACACCTTGTGAGATGGCTGATTTAAATGAAGATGCGGGGAGTCACCACAATCGAGAACGAGAACCCCATGTTATGACTCTAAGACAATACCTACAACCGGCTAGGACTAGTCAGCCTTCATGCATAATTTTTCCTGATAATGTAGGACATTTTGACATCAAACCCGAGGTAATTCAATTGCTGCCTAAGTTCCACGGGTTAGAGTCCGAGAGTCCGTATCTTCATTTAAAGGATTTTGAAGAATTGAGCATTACATTTAGAGTGCCAAACGTCACCGAGGATGTCCTCAAGCTGACATTGTTTTCTTTCTCTCTAAAGGATAAGGCCAAAACATGGCTAAACTCTTTGCGACCTAGATCAATAAGAAATTGGCAAGATATGCAGAGAGAATTTTTAAAGAAGTTCTTCCCCACACAAAGGACTAACTTTTTGAAAAGACATATCAGCAATTTCCAACAAAAAGATAATGAAACATTTTATGAATGTTGGAAAAGATTTAAAGACCTTCTTCTCTTATGCCCTCATCACGGATTCGAAACTTGGAGAACCATTAGCTTCTTTTATGAAGGTTTATCTCCACAGTTGAAACAATTTGTAGAGACCATGTGCAATGGTAGATTTTTAGAAAAACAACCTGATGAGGCATGGGAGTATTTGGATTCCCTTGCTGAGACTGCCCAACTTTGGGATAACGGGGATAGAAGCAACAAGTCTTTGCCTAAGCCTACTAGCTCTGTACATGGAGGCCTTTACAACCTCAAAACTGAGGATGATCTTCACGCTAAAATGGCAGCCCTCACTAGGAAGGTAGAAGAAATTGAGCTTAGGAAGGTTGAGCCTGTCAAGACTATAGAGCTTAGAAACGAGTGTTGTGGTATCTGCGATATGTCGGGTCATACTACTACTGATTGTCCCACCATACCGGCATTCAAAGAAGTCTTGCACGATCAAGCAAATGCTATGAACTCCTACCAAAAGCCTTATAATGATCCATACTCGAATACCTATAACCCTGGTTGGAAGAATCATCCAAACTTTAGGTGGAGAAACGATCATCCTCAACAGTCACACCATTCAGCTCCTCCACCTGCACATCCTACTTATGCACCATCACCTTCTCAAAAGCCAAATATCGAGGATACCTTGCAATCCATACAAACTTTTCTACAAGGTCAAGCTAATATCAATGCTCAAAATACTCGAAATTTTGAAGACATAAGGAACCAATTGTCAATGTTGACTACCGTCCTAAGTACCCAAGAGAAGGGTAAGCTTCCAGCTCAACCCCAACCTAACCCACAAGTGCACGGTAGTAATAATACGGCTCCTTCTAGTTCGCATACAGAACATGCAAAGAGCATCATGACTTTGTGTAATGGGAAAGTCATTGATCAAACCGTCCCTTTGAGACCGCAGGTCACTTCTAATGCTGATGCTCCCAAAGTCGATGAAAGGAACAAAGAAGAAGTTGAGGTCCCAACTTCTACCGAGAAAGTTAAATGTCCTTTTCCTCCACCTTTTCCACAACGGTTAAAGCCGTTGCAAAAGCTCGAACCTAATTTTGAAATTTTTGAACTTTTTAAACAAGTAAAGATCAACATACCTCTTCTTGATGCAATCAAACAAGTACCCTCATATGCCAAATTTTTGAAGGACTTGTGTACTGTCAAACGCCGATTAAATGTTAAGAAGAAGGCATTTTTAACTGAAAATGTGAGTGCTATTTTGCAGCACAACATTCTCCCTAAATATAAAGATCCAGGTTGCCCAACCATCTCATGCATCATAGGTGACTTTAGGATAGAGCGAGCATTGTTAGATTTAGGGGCGAGTGTGAATTTATTGCCATATTCTGTATATGAGCAACTTGGTTTAGGTGAGTTGAAGCCAACCTCCGTCACTTTGCAATTAGCTGACAGGTCAGTTAAAATTCCAAGGGGGATTATCGAGGATGTATTAGTCCAAGTAGACAAGTTCTACTTTTCTGTCGATTTTATTGTATTGGACACACATCCGGCTTCGAACTCACAGTCTCAGATTCCGGTCATTTTAGGACGTCCGTTCCTTGCAACTTCTAATGCATTGATTAATTGTAGGAATGGCGTCATGAAGCTTTCTTTCGGTAATATGACCTTAGAACTGAACATTTTTAATGTGTGCAAACAACCCAATGATTCCGAAGAGAGTAAGGAGGTTGATTGGGTTGAAACCATCGCAGAAGATTATTTGTTAGCTAAAGCAATTAACGACCTATTCAATGATAGCTTAATTGATTGGTGTCCTAATGGAACCAATGGTAATAATTTGTCAGTCACACCTATTGTGGATAATCTAGATATCAAGATGGTCAATGGGTGGAGACCAAAAGAAGGAGAATTTGAGAGATTGTCGCCTCGAGAGGTGAAAATAGAACCATCCCATGAGCAAGCACCCAAGCTCGAATTGAAACCCTTACCAAAGGAACTTAAGTATGCTTTTCTTGGACCCGAAGATACTTTTCCTGTAATCATCTCGTCTGGACTTGATCATAACCAAGAAGGAAAATTAATTGATGTTTTAAAGAATCATAAAGGAGCCTTAGGGTGGTCTATTGCCGATTTGAAGGGAATTAGCCCCTTAATTTGCACGCACCGGATATATTTGGAGGACAATGCCAAAACCACAAGGCAAATGCAACGAAGGTTAAATCCTACAATGAGAGATGTGGTTAAGGCAGAAGTCCTCAAGTTGCTTGACGTGGGTATTATTTACCCAATTTCCGACAGCAAGTGGGTAAGCCCTACTCAAGTCGTTCCTAAGAAATCGGGTTTGACGGTAGTAAAAAATGAACAAGGTGAACTAGTTCCAACTCGTGTCCCGACGAGTTGGCGCATGTGTGTTGACTACCGAAAGCTGAATTTGGTCACACGAAAGGATCACTTTCCTCTACCCTTCTTAGACCAAGTATTGAAGAGGGTTGCAGGGCATGATTTCTATTATTTTCTCGATGGCTATTCGAGATATTATCAAATTGAAATTTCACCGGAAGATCAAGAGAAGACTACCTTCACTTGTCCTTTTGGCACATTTGCTTTCCGACGAATGCCATTCGGGTTGTGTAATGCACCTGCAACATTCCAAAGATGCATGCTCAGCATCTTTGAAGACATGAACGAGAAATTTTTGGAAGTGTTCATGGACGACTTCTCCGTTTTTGGCGACACATTTGATGATTGCCTGTCACATTTACAAGCTGTCTTAGCTCGATGTATGGAAAAGAATTTGATACTGAATTGGGAGAAATGCCACTTCATGGTGCCAAAGGGAATTGTCTTAGGACATATTGTTTCATCGAAGGGCATGGAAGTAGATAGAGCTAAGACTGATTTAATTGCTAAGCTACCTGCACCCAAGACGGTTGGAGATGTTAGATCATTTTTGGGTCATGCCGGATTCTATAGGAGGTTCATCAAGGACTTTAGTATCATAGCTCGACCATTATGTAACCTCCTATCCCTTGATACACCGTTCAATTGGACTGAAACCTGTCAGGAGGCATTCAAAAAGTTAAAGTCTATGCTTAGCACTGCACCCATCGTTTGACCACCCGATTGGTCATTACCTTTTGAGATTATGTGCGATGCTAGCGACTATGCAATAGGAGCTGTCTTAGGACAACGCAAGGATAATAAGCCATATGTCATTTACTATGCAAGCAAAATCTTAAACGATGCTCAAATGAATTACACTACCACCGAGAAAGAATTGCTTGCAGTAGTATTTGCCTTAGATAAATTTCGCTCTTATATCCTTGGTGCTCCTATTGTTATCTTCACGGACCATGCGGCACTAAAATATTTGTTGGATAAGAAAGAGGCCAAACCACGCTTAATACGATGGATACTTCTACTCCAAGAATTTGACATCACTATCAAAGATAAAAAAGGAGTAGAGAATGTGGTTGCTGACCATTTATCACGATTAGTTTTTCATGATTCAGTGCCACAGTTTTCCATCAAGGACTCATTCCCTGAAGAGCAGTTGTTTGCACTTTCTAGTATACCATGGTATGCAGATATTGTAAATTTTCTTGTTACAAGCTGGATGCCGGAGCATTGGAGGTTGACAGATAGAAAAATTTTCTTGCGCGAAGTAAAGAATTATTACTATGATGAACCCTATTTATTTAAATATTGCAATGATCAAATCTTTAGACGATGCATACCGGATCATGATATACAAAGCGTACTCTCTTTCTGCCATACTGATGCTTGTGGTGGATACTTTGTCTCTAAGAAAACTGTTGCAAAGGTCTTGCAATGTGGTTTCTATTGGCCTACTATGTTCAAAGAGGCCCACGAGTTCTGCAGAACATGTGATCCATGTCAACGTATTGGAAGTCTAACTCGTAGGCAAATGATGCCTCTTCAACCCATTACTATTATCGAAATTTTCGATTGTTGGGGCATCGATTTTATGGGCCCATTCCCACCATCTTTTGGATATGAGTACATTTTAGTCGGTGTCGAATATGTGTCTAAATGGGTAAAAGCTGTTGCTTGTAAGACCAATGATCACAAACCTGTCCTGAAGTTTTTAAAAGAAAATATTTTTTCACGATTTGGGATGTCTAAAATCATAATTAGTGACGGTGGAAAACACTTCTGTAATAAGCCTTTCGAAACCTTATTGAAAAAATATGGTGTCACCCATAGAATTGCTACCCCATATCATCCGCAAACCAGTGGCCAGGTAGAGTTAGCCAATCGAGAGATCAAACGTATTTTAGAGAAAACGGTGAACCCATCACGGAAAGATTGGTCCTTGAAACTATCAAATGCATTATGGGCTTATCGTACTGCATACAAAACCAATCTTGGCATGTCTCCCTACCGGCTAGTCTACGGAAAAGCGTGTCATTTGCCTGTAGAAATAGAACATAAATCGTATTGGGCAATTAGAAAATTGAATTTTGATTTACAAGATGCCGGTCTAGCTAGAAAATTGCAATTAAACGAGCTTAATGAGATTCGCAGAGATGCTTATGACAATGCTAAAATTTGCAAAGAACGAATAAAGATCTTACATGATAAATCAATTTTAAAAAAATCTTTTGAACCTTTGCAAAAAGTTTTTTTATATGATTCCCGCTTACATCTGTTTCCTGGTAAGTTGCGATCGAGATGGACAGGTCCTTATATTATAAAAACTGTTTTTCCACATGGGGCGGTTGAGATTGAGAATCCACGGGATGGTAGAATTTTTAAGATAAATGGACACAGACTTAAACCTTTTCTTGAGAATTTTGCAGATGAAGAAGACTCCTTTTTCTTGGGGGAGCCTTCTTATGACTGAACATGAAGGCAAAGGTATGTGTATATTAGTTAGGATTATTTTTCTAGTTTTGTAGGTTTCATTTTCTGGATATCAACAGCTCAAGGTATTCCTCTTCTCTCCAATGTTATTTTCTCTACTGTCTTTCATTATAATTTTCTTGTATCTATTACATTGATGACAATGCAATGTTTAAGTTGGGGGGAGGGAACTATTTTGCAAAAAAAAAAAAAAAAAAAAAATGTTTTTGCATTCTTTTTAGCAAATGCACATGTATTTTCATATTGAGTTTGTGCAACTATTAAGGCAAGGAATACATGCATACTATGACTGATTAGAGACCTATTATTAGATCCCCACACACGTATTTAATGATTATAGGAAGGCCTCAAGAGTTCATATTTGTTTAATGCATTTTTATTAAGCTATATCTGTAAAAGAAGTACGAGTATCCTTGTCCGTACTATAAGGTTCTTGATTTGGTTTTCACATAAAGATCGAGGTTGAATACCCCGGCTAGATCATCTAAGTGCCTTATTTTCCGATCTTGGTTGACCTATAGTCACGTTGCAGTCACATTATATGGTTCAGTTTACCTTCTCTATTTTGAAAAAAAAAATTAAATAAATAAATAAATGAGGAGATGACAAGTCTAACCTCGTGGCGTAGTTTGGTTCGAGTAATTAAGCCCGAGGGGTGTTTACACCTAATGCCTTGAGCCAACTGGATCAAGAGTCATTGGCCGAAAACTCGCTACATGGACCTTGCTAGAGCCTAAGGGGGTTGGACTATTGTAATCACCATATGTGTTTCCAATATATATATATATATATATATATAAAAAAGCATGAATAGGATTGGTCGGGCTGAACCCAGTGACATGTGGTAATGGCTGGTTTGACTCCATTGTATTGGACCTTTGTGTACTTTGGATATTTAGTTGGGATTGATAGCTCTTTCTTTACATACGAACCATTCTTGACGAATGTAGATAATATGTGATATTCTGAAAATTTGATAGATCAGGTTCTAATAAACTGTAGTAAACACTTGCGAACTTGAGTAGTGCACCTAAAATTCAAGCGGTACCATGTTGTGGTGGAGGTATTAGTGCTCTAAGAAAGTCATTCTGTTTATGCATACTACACTTTAGTATTCCCCTTGCTTTGATAGTTGCCAAACTTGAGAAAAATATATATATCACGTGTGTATTAACCTAGATTTCATTATATAGCATTTTATGAATTATGTTTGTGGGTAACATCACTGCAAACCCTCACGAGACAACACTCGTCCACTAGGGTAATCTAGGGGTTTAACGGCTTGTTGCACGTGCTAAGTGCAATCGTGATTCCTACGAAAGTGAGTACTTAACTTAATTTTATACAATTAGTTCTAATAAAACATCAAAGGGTCAACCGACACTTTTTGTACTCTCATGTTATTAATTACTCTGAATTGCTAGAGACTAGCAATAAGCTAGTTGGGGGTGTGATGAGAGCACAAAAGTGCGATTTACACATCACTTAAATTAATATTATTGCTAATAAATAATGATAAAAGTGTTGCATTAATATTATATTTTTGTGGTGCAAAGGTTATTGTAAATCAAGAGTTTAAATGCGCATTTTGTATAGTTTGGGATAAGGCATGGCTCCAAGCCTAATGATGTTAGGAGCATAATTGAACCTGGCCAAGCACATTTGCACCGGAGCTACACATGTCTACATGCCATAGCCTCTTCCCGTGACACATGCCAAAGATCCTGCTGCAGCCCTCATCCATTACCATCTTCAGCATACTGCGAGCTCCCGAATTCGTGATTTGATCTCAGAGGCTTCCCAGCGTCCGCTTCTCCTCGAATCCATTCACAACCCGATCAACGCTCCCATGCTTCATTCCGTGAATCCTCCCAGCGACTGAACGGAAGAGATCACGCGCCTCCCAGCTTCCTCCATCTCCATTCCCGAGCGTGCGACCCCGTATCAGAGCCTCCTCCGATCCCGCTGCATCTCCTAGCCGATTCACAGCCGGAACTCGCGTTCGAGCATCCCACAGCTAGCCAGGATCCGCCTACCCCGCATTCTCAGCAGCGGATCCAGCCTTCCCGCATTTCATCCATAGCGCGTCGTCCTCACCCGAGATCAGCGTCCATGATCCTCTCACAACGATCTCCCAGCATCCGCGATCAGCTCCCGAGCATCTCTGTGCATCCATTTGAAGAAGATTGGGATCCATGCCAAGCCTCCACACCTCAGTCTCCTCCGGCCATCCGTGATCACCGCCCAGCCGTCCGCCTCCTCCACAGCATCCGCGACTTCATCCTTCCAACCTCACGCGCCCAAGATCAGCCGTTCGCATTGATTTCCAGCGCATCCCCAAGATCCATAGAGGGGGGAGATGAGTATAAGAGGGGCTGGGATTGGGAAGAGAAGGGGGAGCTCCGATTCCGATTTGAAGAAGAAAACAGAGGAGCTTGGCTGCTGCAGTAGTAAGAAAAAGAGAAAAAAAAAATAGAAAGAAACAGGGGATGCCTTGTTTCTGTTATTAAAAAAAAAAAGAGTGAGAAAGAGAGAGGAAGATGGAGGGCTGATATTCTAGGTGATGGGTGAAGAGAGATCATTTGGTATACCAAATTCATGATGTAAATTCTAATCCTTTGCTTTATACGATTTATCTTTTGATTATGCCATGATTCTTATATGTTGAAAATTCTTTTATGATTTATGCTTATTGATACATGTCTTCCTCGATTATTTGATTCATCGTTGACGTTATAAGACACGTTGAATGCTTAACAAAAGAATTCATGTTATCAAGAACATACTCCATAATTAAATTTTCTGCTTATAATTCTTAAAGAAAACAAAAGAATCATAGAATTTATCGCATGAATTTGATATTATCAAAGGAGATTCTGGATCCCTGCACCATCTTAATCTATCCTAACTTCGATTCTCTATTTATTCGATTTATTTTCTATCTACAAAACATCATCTTAACCCATGAATTTATTGAATTAATTAATCTGAAATTACGCTAATAATCCATATTTCGTTCCCTGAGGAATCGACCTCGGACTTCCGAGTTATACTACTTGTGCGATTCTCCTGCACTTGGGAAAACAATTTTATTTTTGCACCAGCGCCACCCCGGGTTATAAGTGTTAGAATATGGATCATTAGCCGGTCGGGACTGTGTTTGGGCAGCATTTACTTGCTCTTGCACAAATTCAGGGAATTGTGCTGCCGAAGGGCATTCATGAATAGGGTGAGACGGGCTAGAACAAAGAGCACAGACTTGTGCTTGGAAAAAATTTGGAAGCTGTTCTCTAGACATTAGCTGGTCCAACTTGCGGGACAGTGCATCTACTTTGTCAGATAGACCTATGGACTGGCTAACTTCATATATGGTCCCTTTTCTTTGAGAACTCGGGGGTGCTTGACGAGCGGAGGAGGCATGGTGGAGAGAGTTTTCATTAAGGTTTTCAAATAATTGCCATGCCTCATGGTCACTTTTAAGCATGAAAGTTCCTCCGCATGCGGCATCGATCATCTGACGGTTTTGTTCAGTCAATCCGTCATAGAAACATTGCACTAACTGCCATTTAAGTATTTGATGATGCGGGCATTTTCGGAGTAAGTCTCTAAATTTTTCCCAAGTTTCATGAAATTCTTCCCCGTCAGATTGGGAGAAGCTCGTGATAGCACGCCGAAATTGGTTTGTTCTTCCTATGGGAAAATATTTCTTTAGAAATTCATGTTGCATTTGAGCCCATGAAAGAATGGAATTGGCTTCTAATGAATGGAGCCACTGCTTAGCTCTATCCTTAAGGAAAAAAGGAAACAGCCTAAGTTTCAGAGCATCATCAGTGAAGTTCTGAATTTTGACAGTAGTGCAGATCTCAAGGAACTCATCTAAATGTCTGTATGGGTCTTCATTGTTGAGTCCATAAAAAGAGGGAAGCATTTGGATGACACTAGACTTAATTTCAAACTGCACAGCAGCCGTGGTATCAGGTAGTCGAATACAAGATGGAGAGGTATAAATGAAAGGAGTAAAGTACTCCTTTAACAGTTTGGGTTGCTCTTCAGCCATCTCGACAAGTGGTGTAGATCCTATGGTTCTATAGGTACGGATTTCGGCTCGAAGGGCCCTAATAGAACGCTCTATTTCAGAATCAAAATGTACTAATTCAGGAGATCTGGAACGACACCCTAGCATACACTAATGCTTTTCTAATCAGTCAAGTGCGGTCAAGTATGCATTAAAAGAAAAAGACTTCAAATCCTTATGTTTGCCCTAAAATCACTAGACAGCTCCTAACAGGTTTGAAGAGGGCACCTAAGCCTCCAATCCGGTCTAATGAGCTGAGTTGACCAGGTAAGCTCCCAGGTAAGTGGGGGGGTCACAATGCGTTGCAAAGGTCCCATTTAAAAACCACTTGCCTTGAACAGATGAACTGTCTCCCTTGGGACAAAGCTTGCCTAGACATCAACTGAGCCACAGAGCGAAATTGGTGCAACTTTCGGTGATCTTCGTCCTATTGAGCTCGAATGTCCCTAGGGCCAACGTCTAATTGATTTTAATTTAAAATGATGGCTATGTGAGAATTGATTCACCTAATTTGGGCAAGAATCTGGTGATGAAATCCAGTTCTTATCTTATTGGGGTGATTGCCCTTACTATGTGCGGATTAATTGGTGTATGTGTATCAAGCATGCATTCACACTTTTACTGAAATTAAAATCAAACAATCACCACAAAAAGGGAATTAATTTAAGAAAGGTTTAGAGGTTACCAAAGGGAATTTTCCAGCAATTTCGATTTTTTTTTTTTTAGGTAAACCTCTGCAGCATTCCTTTTCCAGCAGTTCCCTTTTTGATCGTCCCAGATTTTCTTTTCGATTCCTGATCAAGAAAAATCAAAAATTAGTAAGAGAGATGAACGAGATAGGAAAAGTAACAAAAATAGAGAATATTTTTATTTTATTTAGATATATATATTATTATTTTATTTTATTATTTTTTTGAAAGTTTTTTTTTAAAATTTTTATGAAAAGAAAACAACTATGCTAGCAATCCCCGGCAACGGCGCCAAAAATTGATAGTCAACTTTAAAAACCACGCAATAGCACGTATCTGGTAGGATAGTGGTTACGGGTATCGATCCACAGGGATTGGGGTATAGTTGTTTTTCTTTAAAAATAAAAATATTTGAAAAAGAGAATTTGTGAAGACTATTAAACTAAGCAATTTAATAAAAGAAAATGCAATTAAAGGGATATCAGTTTGGGAGAACCTAGGGCAAGGAATTCACCACTAACATCGGAACAAGGGTTATTTATAATTTATTTCATTCTTGGATTAACATGCAAATTGGCTACAAGCCTAATAAGCATTTGAATAGAAATTCACAAAAGTAATTTAGGCATAATCCATCTTCAGTTGGCATGAAATGTCTACCCTAATCTAAGGTGGTAGCACACTGCATCTTTCTTAAGCATGGACTATCTTATATTTACTCAGTGATCATGAAAAACAGTTGTACGAACATCATACTTAAAATCACAGAAATTAAATATGATTCAAAAGAAGATATCCATTAAAAATAATAAGTTCATACAACCCCAAGGATATAAAATAAAATATAAAACCCGTGTCCCTTTGTTAGGGCTGCATCCAGCCCTAGTGAGGAGATCAGCCTTTCATGGAGTGGTAGACGGCAGCAGCAGCACAGCAGCAGGCTTCCATCTTCATATAAAAATCTTTTCCTTCCATCCCACTCTCTCTATTCCCAAAATATCACAAAGTATTCTCTCCCTCTCTTTTCTCTCTTTTTTTTTTATTTTTTCTTCGTGGGAACTTGGCTTCTCCCCTGTTCCGAAGAGATCCTGGAACCGGACCCCCAAAGCTTGCCTCTTCTCCGTGTGAAGCTCCCTCCTTTTATAGCTGCAATCTCCTCCTCTCTCCTCTGTTTCGAATGAAGGATTAAGATGAACGAAAGCGGGATAAGGCAGATGACTTCTATCCTTTGTTCCTTGGATGTGGCAGTTATCTTGCGGATGATGATTTGAGTCTATCCGTGGCTGATGGAGCTGAACTTCGGTTGAGCAGCTGAGAACGGAAGAACAGCTGGGACGCAAGCATTTGAGAGGATTTCGGAGGCTGGGATCTGATCATTTCTTCAAGCATGAGATCCTGTTCCGAATCCGAGAAGGATGCAGTTGCTTGTGAATGGTTGGATAGCTCATGCGGACGGTGGATGCTTGAATCAAAGGGAGATGATGTCTATCCGGACGCTGGGAAGAAATGATTTGGTTCTATCCATGGATATTGGACTTAATCCGGATTGAAAGGAAGCTTGGGAACAGCTAGCAGTTGGGAGAAGGTGATCCGGAACGCTGGCTGGTTCGGAAGTAGTGGATATGGCTGAGAGAAGATGCTCGTGATGGTTCTGTTCCGCTGAAATAGGGGATGCGTTGAACGCCATCGCGAACGGAATGATTCGTGGATGATATGGCAGCTGGGATCAAACGTGAGATGGTGTTCTCGGCTGGAATTAATCCTGAAACAGGGGAAGGCTGTGACAGACGTGGACGACAGAGTCAATCCGAACGACTGGCATGCTGCGGGATTGGTTTTGTGAGAGGAAATCTGGGATACAAGCTGATCTGGAACGAGAGGAAGCTCGGGAAGCTTCGGACGTTGGGAATAATCCAGCAGAAGGTTGCTGGTTCTCATCCGGAAGGGAAGATGAATATGAGAGGCTTGATTTTTGGAGGAGATAGACTCTGTTCTGGGATGCAGGGAATCCGAAACGTTGGGAAGAAATGAGATGATCTTGGGATGCTGATAAAGCTGGAAGATGAACACGATGCTGGCCATGGGATAGAGATGAGTCGCCGGGAGGAGATGGATTCGGCTCTATTTCGTTGGAACACGGGAGAAGGGGAGGATGGTCCGGAAGACGTTGAGGTGCTGGAAAGATTAGATTTGCATCTATCTTGGCTGAGAACATGTCCACTCGGCTGGGAATAGGTTCATGTGGTTGGAGTGTTATTTTTTATTTTTGAATGGGGAAGGGACTTGGTTTGGAAGGAATAAGGGAGTCGGTTGTTGAGCCCAATATTGAAAGAAATAAGGAAGTTGGGAGAGTAATGAAACGGATCTGTGAGCTAAGATATTGGGAGATCAAGCTGGGATCAAACTTAGAGCATTAATCGCTAAGCACTTAGAGGGTGATGTGGACACAGGTTCAGCTGCCAACGCGACCTGCACACATTAGTTCAGACATCATCCCAATTAATTCGACTTGACCTGTACACATTAGACTTAATCATTAAATAATTAAATCAACTCGAATTACCTCTTATAATTATTAAAATGCAATGATGATGGTAACACATATTTTATGGTTAAATTTACGAAATGTGTGTGTTAAAATAATAATAAGTGCTAGGAGAAAGAGGTTAATTTATATATTATTTGGCACTTATCACTCGTGAACAGTAGGAGTCAACTCGAGCACTATTCCTTGAAACTCTAAAGTGCCAGAGTCGACTCTGAACTTCCAGAAGTCGACTTGAGGACTGTTCTTTTGAATTTTTCTTTGAATTTGCTTCTCCAACTTGAATTCTTTGAACTTGAACTTTGGCCCAAAGAAGTGTGGCTTTCTTCTAACTTTTCTTGAGAGCTTTTGAGGCCTTCTTGTATTTATCCAACTTGCTATATTTCTTGTAAAACAAATTATCTTTCTTCTTGCAACACAAACATTAGTAATCATACTTCAAGATTTTGTCATCATCAAAATTAATCTTTGGGTCAACAATCTCCCCCTTTTTGATGATGACAAAATTTGGAGTATATGCAATATAAAATAGATTGTGTTCTAGAACTAATGCATAGCTAAGTTGCATGAAGTAGAAAACACGCATCTTTAAAATATATTTCATGATAATGCTTTATATTTAAGCAGCTTAACATAATCAACACATAAAACATTATGAGCATATACTCAGATATTTCTTCCCCTTTTTGACAACATCAAAAAGGTTGCAAGATAATGAAACATTAATCACAAAGTAGCAAATGATACTCAAATATTTCTTTTCCTTATTGTACTCTGATTTTCAGTCAATGCAGGTCGAATTATTGCAAGAATATGGATCATATAACTCAAGACAATAATGTCAGAATAAGATTAATGAGCATAGATCAAAGCCAATTAAGATGATTTCAGAGCAAATTATAATGAGAGCACATCGAATATGATTCCAAAGATAGTTTTCAAATCAAGTGTAGGTGGAACCTTTTTCAAGTTAATTCAAGGAGTATCAAGAATGATATTCAAAGAAAGCACGAATGGAAATCCAACCTTCCTTTTTTGTCCAATATATTAAATATATAGCAACATGAGAGCAATCTAATCAATTTTTTGGAGTATAATATCAAAACTTATATACTCAAAAAATATAACATCTTGTTGGATCATTAATTCTTAATGACTTCAAAGTTCTTTCATGATATAAAAATATTGTGGTACAAATACCAAAATGTGAATTCATGCAATTTATGATATATCTTAGAGTATACATAAAATGCAAAGCTTTGAAAGTTCTTTTAGAGCTCTTTTAAAGACTTTCTTTTGCTCTGTTAAAAAGAATAACATCAAAATCAATTAAAAGGAATTGGCAGAGGATTAAAACTCTAAAGTGCAAGCCAATAAGAATTCATTAGTAAATTCCAATGAAAATTTTTGGTACTAAGACAGGTGGAATCCTTCACAACAGATGATTTACCAATTAAGTACAGATGAAAATTGAACTTTCAAAAGATATTTAATGAAGCACAAAGTTTGATACCAAAAATCTGCTTAAATTGATACTAATTAGATATTAAAAACATACTAAAAGTTCTTTGCCAAATTTACATAGAGTAACCTCTATTGATTTAGTTTTTAAGAACATTCATTTTTTTTTCTTTTATTTATGTAAGCCTCTTGAGATCTATTCATGCTTTTCAGATATCGACAACAATGACCATGAATCAAACATTACCTTCCAAGCTAATTTTTTTTTTTACTTTTATTTTTCTTCCTCCTTTTTTATTAAATTAGAGGCATTAAGATTAACCATTTGAATTGCAATTTGGTTCATGATTGATGCACAAGTTATATTAACGAAATAGCAAGCCTCTAGGTGTATCATAAAGATTTTCAGATTTAAATTTCAGATGATACATATTGGAATGTATTAGGATCACTTCTTATTTAGTATTCTTTCTCTCGCCTTTAGTTATGGATTTATGCAATTAAGTTCCATATGATCTCTTCCTCTGAAATTTTCTTTCTCCCCCTTAATTAATCATTCTATTTAAGAGTTTAGAATTTGAAGATAATGTTCAATAAAACATTCAAATTGTCAATCTCGAAAATATATTTTCTATAAGTTTTAGTACAGGTTACACTAATGAGAGCATATTTCTATAAAGCTCAAAGTTTGAGATAAGACAACTTTTGTAGAACTCAACTCAAGGTATAGGCTTATTATGTAACTAAGGCAAGTAAGGCAATACAAGGAGGTTTAGCAAAATCAATTCATAAAACATTCAAGGTATGCATCAATAAAAGTGACTTTTGAATAAGATGCATATTGCAAAGAGATTGAATATCTAAAACTCCCCCTTAAAAGATGCATTCTTCTTTAATCATTCTTTTCTTTTTGTTAAATTTTAGATTTTAATGGTAAGTGTGAATAAAATTGAAAGTCTATGATATCAAGAATGTAAAGTGATCTAGATTTTTTCAAAATTTATAGTAATCAGTCTTTTGAATCTTTCAAGAACAAGTCATGCTTCCTCTTAATCTTTGAGAAAATGTACTGAAATATTAACTAAAAAATAATTCTTTTGAAGCTCAATTTCTTTCAAAAGCAATTACATTTTCTTTCTTTTAAGAGTCATTTGAGTGAGTTAAAATATTTCTAGCTTTAGGAGCATTGACTCTCTTTTAAAGATAGCTTTTTCTTTTAGTCATGGAATTAACAATCATGCAAAAAAGGAATATAGAGGATCATTCAAGTGAATGTTTATAGAATTTAATTTCTTACTCATAAATTCACAGCAATGTGTATATGAGACACAATAAATCTTTTTAATATTAAACTAAAATCATATATTTAGAAACATTTGTTCACAATCAAGATCATTGAAAGATACATCAATTAGACCAATTTTAGCACATTTCTAAGATACAAAATGATATGTTTCGGATGCGTATCAAGACAATCAACCAAGGCATCAAAATTAATTCGGTTTTTCTTAAGTTAAAATTTTCATTTAGGAATCATATTGAGTTATTCTCCAAAATGATACAATCATTGAAGCATATAATGAAAGTTACAAAAATGCAATGATTAAAGTATTTTTAAATTAAGTTTAAGCTTTTATACAAAATCAGATTCTGAATAAAAATTTTCAAGGAAGCTTTCAGGATTATAATTTGAGATATGCATCTTCTACATTGTAGCTTATCTTAAATTATTAAGATTGAAAATACATATTTCAAAAATATTAGAGCACATCCAGAATCTTTGTAATTCATATTGAATTTTGGTACAAATTGGAAGACATTATGTACTAATGTTAGGCAAGTTGAAAGATAAATTCTAATCAATTCATTCTGCCTAATTTGCAAATTCAGATTATCCTTTTCTTCTCCATTTTGCAAATATATTCAATTTTCAGATTTCAAAGGTGATCATGAACGACAAATCTAAAATTTCTTTCAAAAATATTTTTAGAAAAATTTTTATGGAAATTTTTTTAAAAAATATTTAAGCATTGGAACCGATTTAATAAAAAAATTTGATTAAAAGAGTACAAGAGAAATCCAAAATATCATTGATGAGTATGGAATGCAAGTGAAAACAATTTTTATTAGGCTTTGGAACACAAGTTATTTCGAAGACAAAGGTGAAGCAAAAACTTGTGTATAAAGTTAAAGCCTATTTCAAATTATGAGTGTCATAAAAAGAAAAATAAATTTACTATTGGTAGAAGCATGTTTCAATCAATTTATTCAAGCATGGAGCATTTCAAACTGTGTGGAGTGATTGATTATAACCCTATTTGATTTTGATGAGCTCAAAGCATTTGAGTATATCTTATGTTATACTAATGAATTCAATCTAGTGTTTCAGTCAAATATTTGTGATTTTATGTTTAAGTGTCTCTAGCTTTGGTTCAATACACTTTGGCTAAGTATGGAAATCAACTTGAACCAAAGTCTGAATCTCGAGTCGACTCCGGAAGATTACGAGTCGACTCCAAGCGTATCAGAAGCACTGGCACAAGCTCGAGTCGACTCCTACACATTACGAGTCGACTCCGACTGAGAACAGACAGCCAGACAGAAAGATATATCTCAGAACCTGTCACCGAGTCAACTCCGGAAGAATTCGAGTCGACCCCGATGTTTGCCGAGTCGACTCCAGCAAAGTACGAGTCGACTCCATGGAGTAACAGACAGAAAGACAGAGAAGCCATTTTGGACTCTGAGAGCCGAGTCGACTCCCAAAGAACTCGAGTCGACTCCGACGGTTGGCAGGTCGACTCCTAGGAAGCAAGAGTCGACTCTCAGAGAAATGCAAGGCTAAAAGTCAGAGAGCCAACTTCGTGTCTGAGAGCCGAGTCGACTCCCGCAAAGTCCGAGTCGACTCCAAGGCATTTCAACTCCAAAGACAGAAGACCGGTACTTCAGTGTCTGAGAGCCGAGTCGACTCCCGCAAAGTCCGAGTCGACTCCGAGGCAGCTCAACTCCATAGACAGAAGATCGGTATATCAGTGTCTGAGAGCCGAGTCGACTCCCGCAAAGTCCGAGTCGACTCCGAGACAGTTCAAGTTCAAAGACAGAAGACCTGTCTTTCCGGCTCTGAGAGCCGAGTCGACTCCAAAAAAATCCGAGTCGACTCGAGGAAGTAAAATCGAGAGGATGATTTTGGAATCCTGAAGATCGAGTCGTCTCCAGAAGGGAAAGTCATCTCCGGACAAGTGGCGAGTCGACTCCAGGTTCAGCCGAGTCGACTCCAGAACGGGACGACACTTTATTTCGAATTTTGAATAGTGGCCGAGTCGTCTTCAGTAAAGCATGAGTCGACTCCAGCAACACTCGAGTCGACTCCTGATCGAGCGAGTCGACTCCGATCCCAACGGACATTTTGTCAGGAGTTGCAGTGTGTGCAGAACGGCCATCAAATGTGTCTAACGGCTATTTTTCGTTAGGAATGGCTTAAATAGCCTGAGTGAACAGTAATAGAGTAAGAGAGAGAGACTCCATTCAAAGCAAAAGGGATTTCCACCAACCAAAGGCTCTCTAGAGTAATTACAAGAAAAAGAAGGAAGAAGTGCATTGAAGTCTACTCTCCAACCGTCTTCCTCACATTCAAGGCTCTCCTCCTGATAGCAAATCTTCAGCAAATTCAAGAGGAGTCAAAGAGTTTGAAAAGCCCCTTCCTCCACCTCCAAAATCTGTTTAAGGGCTTCTAACTCTTCCTTGCTTATATTGTTTAAATACGCTTTTTGAGAAGCTTCCTTTTTTACTTGTTTCAAACTATTTGTTTCTTACTTGATTCAATCAGGGGATTGAATCAAGGGTGTTAAGGTTTGTTGGTGAGCCGAGGTTAAAACCAACGGTGTAAGGGTTTGATTGTGATTCCGGAAAAATAATCAGGTGGTTCTAGTCGGTGAGCCTGTGAAAACTGACTGAGTTTGTTGTGATCTCGTAAAACAACAAGTTGGGTTGTGAACTTGTAAAACAACCGGCTGTAATCCGAGGGATTATAGTGAACTCCCAAGTGAGGCTTGGGGAGTGGACGTAGGAGCAAGGGTTAGCTCCGAACCACTATAAAATCGCTTGTGTTTGTGATTGTTTCGTTGTCTCTTCCTTTCCCTTCATCCACTGCATATAGCAACTAATTAATCCACTTGCAATAAGTTTTAATTAGTTACTCACAAAGTTTTTTAATCGCAATAATTACTTTAAAACCCAATTCACCCCCCCTCTTGGGTTGTCTTTTTGGGCAACAAGTGGTATCAGAGCTAGAACTCTTCTACCAAAAGAGTAAAAGATCAAAATGACAACCCCATTTGGATCTTCTCATATTGAGGGCCAGTCCACCCATAGACCTCCATTCTTCAATGGAACCGACTACTCATATTGGAAGGCTAGGATGAGAATATTTATCCAAGCACAAGACTATGATATGTGGACCACCATACTTAATGGACCATACATTCCATCAATTTTTGTAGAGGGTGTTACTATACCCAAACTTGAAAAGGATTGGGATGACAATGGTATAAGGAAGGCACAACTAATTGCCAAAGCAATGAATGTGCTTTATTGTGCTTTAGACCGAAATGAATTCAATAGAGTCTCTACTTGCAATTCTGCAAAAGAGATATGGGATAGACTTGAAGTGACCCACGAGGGCACAAATCAAGTAAAAGAATCTAAAATAAATATATTAGTTCATAAGTATGAATTATTTAAGATGGATTCCAATGAAACTATCACTTGCATGTTTACTAGATTTACTGACATTGTCAATGGCCTAAAAAGCCTTGGCAAAAATTATACTAACAGTGACCTTGTCAGGAAAGTTCTTCGATGTTTGCCAAGGTCATGGGAGGCCAAGGTTACGGCAATCCAAGAAGCCAAGGACTTGAACAAGCTTCCACTTGAGGAGCTTTTTGGATCCCTAATGACGCACGAGCTCATAATGAAACAACACAGCGAAGAAGTGTTGCCCAGATAGACAACCCAAGAGGGGGGGTGAATTGGGTTTTAAAATAATTTAGATAATTAAAACGATGTGGTTGATTAATTAAAAACTATTGCAAGTTATTTAATTAATGCTAAGTGCTGTGAGTGATGTGAGGGGAAGAAGAAGAGAGACAATCCAATGCAAACACAGAGTTTTATAGTGGTTCGGAGCTACCCCTTGCTCCTACGTCCACTCCCCAAGTCTCTCTTAGGAATTCACTATAACCCCCTTGGATTACAGCCGGTTGTTTTGCAAGCTCACAACCAAACTTGTTGTTTTACGAGCTCACAACGAACTCGGTCGGTTTTTCCAGGCTCACCGACTAGAACCAACCCCGATTGTTTTTCCGGGCTCACAATCAAACCCTTACACACGTTGGTTTTTAACTTGGCTCACCAACCAACCTTAGTCCCCTTGATTCAATCTCCCGATTGAACCAAGTAAATACAAGTTATAGAAAGAAAGGAAAATAAGCTTCTCAAAAGCAGATGTAAAACAATATAATCAAAAGAGGAGTTTAGAAGCCCTCAAACGCTTTTAAGCTGAAGTAGAGGAATGGCTTCTTGAACTCCGGTCTCCTCTCGAATGTGTAGTCGACTTGAATGCTGGAGGAGAAGGCTTTAATTGCTGGGAAGATGTAGGTGGAGCTGTAAATGCAGATCTTCCCTTTTTTGTTAAAGAGCACGTTGCAGAGCTTGAATCCTTGATTAGTTGGAGTGGAATGACTGTTCTCTGCCTTGCTACAGTCTTCTGTGGCTATTTAAGCCAACCCCCACGGAAACTAGCCGTTACACTGCTTTTTCTGCCCGTTCTGCACACTCTGCGCAGCCTGACAATATGACCGTTGGTGGGTTGGAGTCGACTCGCGCGATCAGGAGTCGACTCGGCTGTAGTGGGAGTCGACTCAAGCTTTTCCGGAGTCGACTCGGCAACTGTTCCAAATTTGAATTAAAGTTGCCGTCACGACTGGGAGTCGACTCGTCTTGACCCGGAGTCGACTCGCCAACTTCTGGAGCTGACCTGGCAATTTTGGAGTCGGCTCATCCACTGAAGTCCATGGATCCAATTTTGAATTTTGTCCACTCGAGTCGACTCGACTGTCCTTGGAGTCGACTCGAATCTCAGAGCCCGAACTCCCGATTCTCTGTCTTTTGGCTCATCCAGTCTTGGAGTCGACTCGAACTTCCTTGGAGTCGACTCGGCTCTCAGTTTCCGAAAGTTGGTCTTCTGCCTTTTGACGTGAAGCTTGTCTTGGAGTCGACTCGAGCTGTCTGGGAGTCGACTCGAATCTCAGACTCGAAAACTGCTCTCTGACTTTTCTTTGTGTACCTCTTGGAGTCGACTCTTACTACCCTGGAGTCGACTCGTTGAACATTGGAGTCGACTCGCGCACTTCAGGAGTCGACTCGTTGACAGGTTCTGAGATGAGGCTTTCTGTTCTTCTTTCTGTTCTCAGTCGGAGTCGACTCGTACTAGTCTGGAGTCGACTCGAGCTCGTGCCAGTGAACTTGATACGCTTGGAGTCGACTCGTGATACTCGGGAGTCGACTCGAGTCTCAGACTTTGGTTCAGCAGACTTCTTAACTTATCCAAAATACTATGAACCAAATCTAGAGACACTTGGACAGGATTTTTACTGAAACACTCAATTGAATTCATTAGTAATCACAAGATATACTCAAATGCTTTAAGCTCATCAAAATCAAATGGGGTTTTAATCAATCACTCCACAATCTCCCCCTTTTTGATGATGACAAAACTTTGAGTATATGTAAAATGACTTGCTCAATAAATAATGAAATAAAATCCATAAATGAATTCAAATGTCTGATAATTTAATTTATCCAAGTTTGAAAGGAGTGAAACAGCAAATTTTGGAGTTAAAGCTCCCCCTTTCATTTGGAATTATATAAGCCTTCATATTATGCAATCAATTGTTTGGCTTATATGTCATTAATGATTTAGCTTGATTAAAATTCAGATTCTCCCCCTCAACATATGCATTCAACTATGTTTTGATTCTCTGAATTTCCTTTTAATGCTTTGAAGTTTTTGAACTGAATTTTTTGTTTTTAGAGAGAAAATCTGTCAATTTGTTCTTGAGTAGGATTCAGCTAATCTCCGAATATCCCTTGAATAGATTCTGGAGATTACTCCATTAGGAGCCCCAAAAGAGAGATAATGAGCCTCGAGGTACCGAATCCACTTAGAACAAATTTGTGTGTCTTTTTATTGATTTCCATTGATTTCTTTTACATATTTCATCCATATTTCTCCCCTTTTACATATTGTATACATATTTCTCCCCCTTTTTGTCATCATACCAAAAAGGAGGTAATCACACACAATCAATGGCACAACCAATCATCAAATGGCACAGAAATGAAGATAAGATGTCTACTCATTGTATTGATATGAATGTGAATACATTTGAGCATACAATACGTAAAGCAAAGCAATACAAAACAAAGCAAAAAGAACATCTATGGTCTCCTCGAGGATGAAGATCCCCCCCTCGAGGATGTATCTCCCCCTCTCGATGATGCATCTCCTCCTCTGGAGGATGTGGCTCCTCCTCTCGAGGATGTGGCTCCTCCTCTCGAGGATGGTGCTCCTCCTCTCAATCGGCTCTGCTCCATGAGGAGGGTGACTGCATCTGTGACATGGCCAAGCTGTGTGATGATAGACGTGGTGGCTCTGCTATGTGTAGTGGAGAGCTCTGTCACCGACGCCTGAAGCCCAGTCACCGATGTCTGAAGTGCATCCAGCTTGTCGATGAGTACATTCGCCAAGCGCTCGGCCCCCTCGGTGGTGGTGTGCATGTCACGACCTATCTCCTCTCGCATCTGTCGAGTGGAGCTCGTGACCTCACTCATGCTGTGGAACTGGGCCTGGACCAAACTCCGGACATTGTAGATCTCTTCCCGTACATGAGCCGTCATGTCAGTCACGGCTGTCAAGGAAGGGACCAACTGAGAAGATACGGGTGCAGGAGTGGGAGCAGGCACCGCACCTCGGAGCTCCCGAAGCAGCTCATCTCTTACCTCTCTGACTATCTCCTGTCGCAGCTCCCGGAGCTGCTCAGGATCAATCCGGACCGCCATAGAGGGTGGTGCCGAGGAGGAAGGTCCGGCGGAGGTGGTAGGAGCAGGAGGAGTGGATGGAAGGTCTGGATGGTCTGGAAGGTCTGGGTAGTCTGAATCGGGCTCAGGACTGGGTGAAGGTCTGGTGGTCTGAGCGGTGAGGGTAGACTTCCTAACCCATACCCCCTCTCTCTTCCGAAACTCCATCCTGTGCATGGTCCCCGTACACAAGCGATCTGTCCATCGCAATGCACGAGAGGGTTCCCTCTCAGGAATGGGAATCTCGTACTCCCTAAAGAGAAGAGTAAAAATCATGCCGTATGGGAGGGTGAGCCTAGGTCTATCTAGGGGCTCACACATATACCTATATATGAGTTTGGGGAAGTTGACCGGGGTGTCCTGAAGAATGTAAGACATAATAGCTAGGTCCCTCTCATTTACAAAATCAAATCTTCCTGTCTTAGGGAAGACAGACCTGGACAGAATACTCAAAAGGATTCTCACTTCAACAGGAAGTGAGCTAGCAGATACCTCGTCTAGGGGGGACTGAGGTGGATGCCCTAAGACGACCGTAAGGGCCTCAACTCTATCCTCAGGGTGTGCGGGAGCCACCCCTACTAGTGGAAGGTGGAGGATGTGGCCAATAAGATCCTCCGTGACAAACACAGGGACACCGGCTACTGTGCCCTCGATACCCCCATCTCCCCGATGGACGGTACCGTAAAACTCTCTAACGAGCCCTGGATATGTGGGGAGGTCCAATGTAAGGAAGAACTCTAAGCCCTGGGCTCTAAGCCTATCACCTATGGTGAACCCTTCCCGGGAGAGGAAGTCGAAATCGACATACCTCCCGGTGGAGACGACCTTCCCGGCCAATGGCCTCGCGGGAACCGCCCTAGGCGGGGAACGAGCCGGAGGTGGTTGCCTCGCGGGATCGTGCTGCGCCTTGGAGCGCCGCTCGGGACCGGCCTCGGGACGGGACCTCTTCCTAACCACGGTCTTACGAGGCATCTTGACCTAAACGGGAAGAAACACCTAAAGGACGGAGAAAGGTCGACGGAGGAGACTCGGGACGGACCGGAGACGACCTAGGAACGGACGAAAACCCTAAGAACCGGTGAAAAATCGACCGAACAGAGGTTGGAGACGATCGGGGAAGACCTAGGAGTCGGCTCTAGGGCTTTTTGAACAGTGGCGGCTTGAAAGAAAAGTGTTTGCGAAACGACAAACCTAGGGTTAAAAAGTCGGATTCCGACTGCGAGTCGACTCCCCCGAGTCGCGAGTCGACTCGACCTCGAGTCGACTCCAGAATATGCGCGAGTCGACTCTCCTTATGCGCCTGTAGACTTCGAGTCGACTCCCGACAATGTGCGAGTCGACTCCCCCTCAGCTGCCATCTTTGCGAGTCGACTCCCGCAAATGCGCGAGTCGACTCCCCCTTAGGAGCCGGCTCTGAAACTTACTCGAGTCGTCTCTAACCTTGGCACGCACCTAAAAGTCATGCTATAACCGTGCCAAATGAGGAAAAATCACCTAATTGGGATCTGATTTGATGATCATTGAATGTAAACTCTATTTTAACCGCATTCTAATCATCAAAATCAATTAATCTAGTGGAAACTCCCACTAGGATGGATCAATCACTCCTAATCCCCTCCTAAGCATGCTAAACCTCTCTTCACTTAGGGGTTTTGTAAAATATCTGCTAATTGATTATCAGTACAAACAAATTGGAGTGACACATCACCATTCAATACATGATCTCTTATGAAGTGATGTCTTATCTCAATGTGTTTAGTTCTTGAATGTTGAATTGGATTTTTAGTTAGATTTATGGCACTTGTATTATCACAATTAATGAGAATTTTATCTTGTTTAATGCCATAATCTTCTAATTATTGTTTAATCCACAAGATTTGAGCACAACAACTCCCGGCTGCCACATATTCAGCTTCTGCAGTGGATAATGCAACCGAGTTTTGTTTCTTGCTAAACCATGAGATTAGGTTTTCTCCTAGAAACTGACACGACCCGCTGGTACTTTTTCTATCAAGCTTACATCCAGCGAAGTCTGAATCTGTGTACCCTATTAAGTTTAGGCTAGATTCTTTAGAGTACCATAGCCCTATGTTCTTAGTTCCTATTAAGTATTTAAAAATTCTCTTAACTGCAGCTAGGTGTGATTCTTTAGGATTAGCCTGATATCTAGCACACATGCAAACACTAAACATAATATCAGGTCTACTTGCAGTAAGATATAGTAAAGATCCTATCATACCTCTATAAAGTTTTTGATCTACAGATTTACCTGATTCATCTTGATCTAATTTGCATGATGAGCTCATGGGGGTGCTGATTGATTTGTTTCCTTCCATATCAAACTTCTTGAGCATCTCCTTGACATATTTTGCTTGATTGATGAAGATGCCTCCTTCAGATTGTTTGATTTGAAGCCCGAGGAAGTAGTTCAGCTCTCCCATCATGCTCATCTCAAACTCACTCTGCATCAAATCAGCAAACTCTTCGCAGAGGCGATTGTTAGTAGCACCGAAAATGATATCATCAACATAAATCTGTACTAATAGCATCTCCTTATTTTGCTTTTTCAGAAATAATGTTGTGTCTACATTTCTCCTAGAGAATTCATGTTCTAATAGGAATTTACTAAGTCTCTCATACCATGCTCTAGGTGCTTGTTTTAATCCATAAAGTGCTTTGTTCAGTTTATACACATGATTAGGGTATTGATGATTTTCAAAACCAGGAGGTTGTTCTACATACACTTCCTCATTAATATACCCATTTAAAAATGAACTTTTTACATCCATTTGAAATAGTTTGAAATCCTTAGAGCATGCATATGCTAATAATAGTCTAATAGCCTCAAGTCTAGCTACGGGAGCAAAGGTTTCATCAAAATCTATGCCTTCTTCTTGATTATAACTCTTTGCCACTAGTCTAGCCTTATTCCTTATAACAATTCCATTTTCATCTAGCTTATTTTTATATATCCATTTTGTACCTATAATTGGATATTTAGAAGGTCTCTCTACTAGATCCCACACTTTGTTTCTAGTAAATTGGTTTAGTTCTTCTTGCATTGCATTTATCCAATTTACATCATTTTCGGCTTCTTCTATATGTTTGGGCTCAAGGTGTGAAACAAAAGCTAGATGGTTATTTAGATTTCTAAGTGAAGCTCTAGTCCTAACCGGTTGAGATGGATCATCTAGAATGAGTTCCTTAGGATGCCCGTGAGCATACCTCCAAGCTTTTGTTAGCCCATGATCCACAATAGCCTCTTGGCTTGATGATTCTCCTTCAATCAACTTTTGATTATCATCTTGTAATCCCATCTCATCTATCTTTTCCTCAAGTATTTCAACATCATCATCAAAATTAACTTTCTTACTAGAGGAGATGTCACTAGAGTCATCAAATACTACATGTATAGATTCTTCTATGACTAAGGTTCTTTTATTAAATACTCTATAGGCTTTACTAGTTGTAGAATAACCTAAGAATATTCCTTCATCAGATTTAGGGTCAAATTTCCCTAGATTATCTTTCCCATTATTATGCACAAAACACCTACATCCAATAACATGAAAATAATTAACCTTTGGTTTTCTGTTTTTTCACAGTTCATAAGGTGTTTTCTTTATAATGGGTCTCAATAGAACTCTATTTAATATGTGACAAGAGGTATTAATGGCTTCTCCCCAAAAGTACTTAGGGAGGTTACTTTCACATAACATAGTTCTAGCCATTTTCTCTAGTGTTCTATTCTTCCTTTCCACAACTCCATTTTGTTGTGGTGTCCTAGGTGCTGAGAAATTATGGGTTATCCCCTTTTTACTACAAAATTCATCAAATGATTGATTTTCGAATTCGGTACCATGGTCACTTCTAATGGCTATGACTGAAGACTCTCTAGCATTTGTTACTTCCTTATGGAACTTCTTAAACATAGAAAATGCTTGATCCTTATGTGCTAGGAACATGACCCATGTGTACCTAGAGTAATCATCTACTATAACTAGACCATATTTATTTCCACCTAGGCTTGTTGTTCTAGTTGGACCAAATAGGTCCATGTGTAGTAATTCTAGAGGCCTAGAAGTAGAGACACATTTTATGGATTTAAAAGAGTTCCTAGATTGTTTGCCAAATTGACATGCTTCACATATTTTGTTCTTTTCAAATTTTAATTTTGGCAAACCTATCACGGAGTCTCTTTTAACTAGTTTAGTTATTGTGTCCATGCTTGCATGACCTAACTTACGGTGCCATAACCAACTAGCATCATTATCTTTAGTTTCATTTACAACTAGACATTGGTTATGTTTTGCAAGATCTTCTAGGTCTACAACATATACATTTCCACGTCTAATTCCTTTAAAAACTAAACTATTATCATTAGGATTTGTTATAATACATAGTGATGGTTTAAACATAACATCATATCCTTTATCACATAATTGACTAATGCTTAACAAGTTATGCTTAAGACCATCAACATATCTAACATTATCTATAAAAGTAGAAGGGGTGATTTGAACTTTACCAATACCAATGATGTGACCTTGGTTGTTGTCTCCAAAAGTCACAGCACCTCCCTTCTTAGCTTCAAGGGTGAAAAATTGATCTTTATCACCCGTCATGTGCCTTGAGTAGCCACTATCCAAATACCAGCAGTTTTTGTTGACCTTGGCTGCAAGACACTCCTACACAAACAAATCATGTCATCTTAGGTACCCAAGTTTTCTTGGATCCTTCATGGTTAGTCAAGTTGGTTCCTTTTGGAACCCATACCCTTTTAATTTTCCTTTTTGTTTTATTTTTCCTAAAATTACACACATTTGCTTTATGACCTATAGTACCACAGCAAAAGCAAGTTATTTTCTTAGTTTTAGTTTCTCCAGCTTTAACAAAGAAGTTACTAAGAAGTTTTTGTTTATTTCTTGGTTTATACCCTAAACCTGCTTTATTAAATACGGCTCGTTGACTATTAAGTATCATGTTTAATTTTTCAGAACTATATGTAAATTTTTCAACTAAGGGTTTGTACTTGTTAAGTTCTTTAGTTAGAGTTTGATTTTCTGCTTTTAGGTCATTAAGTTCTTTTGTAAGATCCTTATCTAAGATTTGTTTATATTTTTTAAGTTCTGAAAATTCCTTAGTTAGTTTTTCATTATCTTTAGTTAAGATGTTAGTCTTTTGAGTTAAAAGTTGGTTGTTTGTTTTAAGTTCAATATTTTCTTTGGTGATTAAGTCCTTATCCTTAACTAATTTATCGTATTTATGTAGGTATGATTGATTAGCTATTTTCAGTTCTTTATTCTTAAGATTTATAGCCTTATATTCTACCATTAACTCATTAAATGCATCATAAAGTTCATCAAAAGAAAAATCAAGATGCGTATCGGAAGTTACCTCGTTTTCGTTGGCCATGAAGCAGAAATTGGCCTTCTCTTCTTGTTCATCATCTGATGAGGAGGATGATGAGTCGGAGTCGGATAGTGTAGTGACAAAAGCCTTCTTCTTCTTGTACTTACTCCCCTTCTTCAGTAAGGGGCACTCTGCTCTTATGTGACCCAGCTTCTTGCACTCGTAACACCCAATCCCCTCGTTTTCCCTTTCCTTACCTTTGTCCTTGCGGTAGAAATTTGAGGGGCCTCTCCTTTGATGATAGGACTTCTTGTGGTTGATGAATCTCTTGAACTTGCGCACAAGAAGAGCCTCACCATCATCTTCCTCATGTTCTTCTTCTTCACTGCTGCTACTGCAGGACAAGTCCTTGTTAGATGAAGTAGATTTAAGTGCTATTACCTTTTTCTTATGGGAGGACTCTTCTTCACTGTGTTGCTTCATGGTTAGCTCGTGAGTCATTAGGGATCCAAGGAGCTCTTCGAGTGGAAGCTTGTTCAAGTCTTTAGCTTCTTGGATTGCCGTCACCTTGGCTTCCCATGACCTTGGTAGACAGCGAAGTATTTTTCTGACAAGATCACTGTTAGTATAGCTCTTGCCAAGGCTTTTTAGGCCATTGACAATGTCAGTAAACCTAGTGAACATGCTAGTGATTGTCTCATTAGAATCCATTTTAAATAGTTCATACTTATGAACCAATATATTAATTTTGGATTCTTTAACTTGATTCGTGCCCTCATGGGTCACTTCAAGTCTATCCCAGATCTCTTTTGCAGAGTTGCAAGTAGAGACCCTATTGAATTCATTTCTATCTAAGGCACAATAAAACACATTCATAGCTTTAGAGTTTAATTGTGCCTTCCTCATGTCATGTTCATCCCAATCCTTTTCTAATTTGGGTACCTTAACACCCTCTACATATGTGGATGGGATGTATGGGCCATTCACTACAATGGTCCACATCTCATAGTCTTGGGCTTGGACGAATATTCTCATCCTAGCCTTCCAGTATGAGTAGTCGGATCCATTGAAGAAAGGGGGTCTTTGGGTGGACTGACCCTCAATGTGAGAAGATCCAAATGGGGTTGTCATTTTGATCTTTTAACTCTTGAGTGGAAGAGTTTTTGGCTCTGATACCACTTGTTGCCCAGATAGACAACCCAAGAGGGGGGGTGAATTGGGTTTTAAAATAATTTAGATAATTAAAACGATGTGGTTGATTAATTAAAAACTATTGCAAGTTATTTAATTAATGCTAAGTGCTGTGAGTGATGTGAGGGGAAGAAGAAGAGAGACAATCCAATGCAAACACAGAGTTTTATAGTGGTTCGGAGCTACCCCTTGCTCCTACGTCCACTCTCCAAGTCTCTCTTGGGAATTCACTATAACCCCCTTGGATTACAGCCGGTTGTTTTGCAAGCTCACAACCAAACTTGTTGTTTTACGAGCTCACAACGAACTCGGTCGGTTTTCCCAGGCTCACCGACTAGAACCAACCCCGATTGTTTTTCCGGGCTCACAATCAAACCCTTACACACGTTGGTTTTTAACTTGGCTCACCAACCAACCTTAGTCCCCTTGATTCAATCCCCCGATTGAACCAAGTAAATACAAGTTATAGAAAGAAAGAAAAATAAGCTTCTCAAAAGCAGATGTAAAACAATATAATCAAAAGAGGAGTTTAGAAGCCCTCAAACGCTTTTAAGCTGAAGTAGAGGAATGGCTTCTTGAACTCCGGTCTCCTCTCGAATGTGTAGTCGACTTGAATGCTGGAGGAGAAGGCTTTAATTGCTGGGAAGATGTAGGTGGAGCTGTAAATGCAGATCTTCCCTTTTTCGTTGAAGAGCACGTTGCAGAGCTTGAATCCTTGATTAGTTGGAGTGGAATGACTGTTCTCTGCCTTGCTACAGTCTTCTGTGGCTATTTAAGCCAACCCCCACGGAAACTAGCCGTTACACTGCTTTTTCTGCCCGTTCTGCACACTCTGCGCAGCCTGACAATATGACCGTTGGTGGGTTGGAGTCGACTCGCGCGATCAGGAGTCGACTCGGCTGTAGCGGGAGTCGACTCAAGCTTTTCCGGAGTCGACTCGGCAACTGTTCCAAATTTGAATTAAAGTTGCCGTCACGACTGGGAGTCGACTCGTCTTGACCCGGAGTCGACTCGCCAACTTCTGGAGCTGACCTGGCAATTTTGGAGTCGGCTCATCCACTGAAGTCCGTGGATCCAATTTTGAATTTTGTCCACTCGAGTCGACTCGACTGTCCTTGGAGTCGACTCGAATCTCAGAGCCCGAACTCCCGATTCTCTGTCTTTTGGCTCATCCAGTCTTGGAGTCGACTCGAACTTCCTTGGAGTCGACTCGGCTCTCAGTTTCCGAAAGTTGGTCTTCTGCCTTTTGACGTGAAGCTTGTCTTGGAGTCGACTCGAGCTGTCTGGGAGTCGACTCGAATCTCAAACTCGAAAACTGCTCTCTGACTTTTCTTTGTGTACCTCTTGGAGTCGACTCTTACTACCCTGGAGTCGACTCGTTGAACATTGGAGTCGACTCGCGCACTTCAGGAGTCGACTCGTTGACAGGTTCTGAGATGAGGCTTTCTGTTCTTCTTTCTGTTCTCAGTCGGAGTCGACTCGTACTAGTCTGGAGTCGACTCGAGCTCGTGCCAGTGACCTTGATACGCTTGGAGTCGACTCGTGATACTCGGGAGTCGACTCGAGTCTCAGACTTTGGTTCAGCAGACTTCTTAACTTATCCAAAATACTATGAACCAAATCTAGAGACACTTGGACAGGATTTTTACTGAAACACTCAATTGAATTCATTAGTAATCACAAGATATACTCAAATGCTTTGAGCTCATCAAAATCAAATGGGGTTTTAATCAATCACTCCACAAGAAGAATCCTCTCATAAGAAAAAGGTAATAGCTCTCAAATCTACTTCTTCTAACAAGGATTTATCTTGCAGTAGCAGCAATGAAGAAGATGATCATGAGGGAGATGATGATGAGGCTCTTCTCGTGCATAAGTTCAGAAAATTCATCAACCGAAAGAAGTCCTTTCATCAAAGGAGAGGTCCCTCAAGTTCCTATTACAAGGATAAAGGTAAGGAAAGGGAAAATGAGGGAATCGGATGCTATGAATATAAGAAGCCGGGACACTTCAGAGCAGACTGTCCTTTGCTCAGGAAGGGCAGCAAGTATAAGAAAAAGAAAGTCCTCGTCTCCACCCTATCGAATTCCGATTCATCATCATCATCATCGGATGAGGAACAAGAGGAAAAGGCCAACCTCTGTTTTATGGCAAACGAAAATGAGGTAACATCTGAAACGTATTTAGATTTTACCTTTGATGAATTGTATGATGCGTTTAATGAATTAATGGAAGAATATAAGACAATAAATCTTAAGAATAAAGAGCTAAAACTAACCAATCAATCTCACCTCCATAAATACGATAAATTAGTTAAGGATAAGGATTTTATCATTAAAGAAAATTTAGAACTTAAAACAAGCAAGCAAATGTTAATTCAAAAAACTAATACCTTAATTAAAGATAACGAAAAACTAACCAAGAAAATTTCTGAACTTAAAAAGGATAAACAAACTATTAAAGATAATTTCACAAAAGACTTAAACGCACTAAAAACAGAAAAACAAAAGTTGGCACAAGAACTTGAAAAATACAAACCTTTTGTAGAAAAGTTTACATATAGTTTTGAAAAATTAGAAATGATACTTAATAGTCAACGAGCTGTGTTCAATAGAGCTGGTTTAGGGTATAAACCTAAAAATAAGCAAAAGCTCCTTAGTAATTTCTTTATAAAAGCAGGGGAAAGCAAAATTAAGAATATAACCTGTTTTTGCTGTGGAAAAATAGGACATAAAGCTAATGTGTGTGATCATAGAAAAGGAATAGCTAAAAGAAAAATTAAAAAGGTTTGGGTTCCAAAAGGAACCAACATTACTAACCATGAAGGACCCAAGAAAACTTGGGTACCTAAAATTGTATGATTTCCTTGTGTAGGAGTGTCTTGCAGCCAAGATCGACAAAAACTTTTGGTACTTGGATAGTGGCTGCTCAAGACACATGATGGGTGACAAAGACCAATTCTTCACCCTTGAGCCTAAAAAGGGAGGTGCAATGACATTTGGAGACAATAACCAAGGTCACATCGTTGGTATAGGTAAAGTACAAATCACCTCCTCAACCTTTGTTGATAATGTACGATTAGTAGATGGTCTTAAACATAACTTACTTAGCATAAGTCAATTATGTGATAAGGGTTTTGATGTTCTGTTTAAACCATCCTTATGCATCATAACCAACTCAATTGATAATAGCTTAGTATTCAAAGGAATAAGACGTGGAAATGTCTATGTAGTAGATCTAGATGATCTTGCTAAAAACAGTCCTTGCTTAGTTGCTAGTGATACTAAGGTTAATGATGCAAGTTGGTTATGGCACCGTAAATTAGGACATGCAAGTATGGATACAATATCTAAGTTAGTTAAAAGAGATTCTGTAATAGGTTTGCCAAAACTAAAATTTGAAAAAAATAAAATCTGTGAAGCTTGTCAATATGGCAAACAATCAAGGAACTCCTTTAAATCCATAAATTGTGTCTCTACCTCTAGACCTCTTGAACTACTACACATGGATCTATTTGGACCAACTAGAACCACAAGTCTAGGTGGTAACAAATATGGTCTTGTTATTGTAGATGATTTTTCTAGATATACTTGGGTCATGTTCTTAGCTCATAAAGATCAAGCGCTTTCTGTATTTAAGAAATTTCATAAAGAAGTAACTAATGCGAGAGATGCTTCAGTCATAGCTATTAGAAGTGACCATGGAACGGAATTTGAAAATCATCTATTTGATGAATTTTGTAGTAAAAAGGGGATAACTCATAATTTCTCTGCACCTAGGACACCACAACAAAATGGAGTTGTAGAAAGAAAGAATAGAACCCTAGAGAAAATGGCTAGAACCATGTTATGTGAAAGTAATCTCCCTAAGTATTTTTGGGGAGAAGCCATTAATACATCATGTCATATCCTAAATAGAGTTCTATTGAGACCCATTATAAAGAAAACACCTTATGAACTTTGAAAAAATAGAAAGCCCAAAGTAAACTATTTTCATGTTTTTGGATGTAGGTGTTTCATTCATAATAATGGCAAGGATAACTTAGGTAAATTTGATTCTAAATCTGATGAAGGTATCTTTTTGGGATATTCTACATTAAGTAAAGCATATAGAGTATTTAACAAAAGAAACCTTGTTATTGAAGAATCTATACATGTTGTTTTTGATGATACTAATGATATCTCTTCTAGCAAGAGAGTTGTTCCTGATGATGATGCAGAAATTCTTGATGAAAAGATTGATGAGATGACATTACAAGAAGATGAACAAAAACTAATTGGAAATGCATCAACAAGCCAAGAGGCAATTGTGGATCATGGGCTGACTAAGGCTTGGAGGTATGCTCATGGGCATCCTAAGGAATTAATTTTAGATGATCCATCTCAACCTATTAGGACTAGAGCATCTCTTAGGAACTTAAATAATCATCTAGCATTTGTCTCACACTTTGAACCTAAACACATAGAAGAAGCTGAAAAGGATGTAAATTGGATTAATGCAATGCAAGAAGAACTAAACCAATTCACTAGAAACAAGGTATGGAACCTAGTTGAACGACCCTCTGAATATTCAATAATAGAAACCAAATGGATATATAAAAATAAACTTGATGAAAATGGAATCGTGATTAGAAACAAAGCTAGACTAGTAGCAAAGGGGTATAATCAAGAAGAAGGTATAGACTTTGATGAAACCTTTGCTCCTGTAGCTAGACTTGAGGCAATTAGATTGTTACTAGCATTTGCATGCTCTAAAGATTTCAAATTATTTCAAATGGATGTAAAAAGTGCCTTTTTGAATGGGTATATTAATGAGGAGGTGTATGTAGAACAACTTCCTAGTTTTGAAAATCATCAATACCCCAGTCATGTGTATAAATTAAACAAAGCACTTTATGGTTTGAAACAAGCACCTAGAGCATGGTATGAAAGACTTAGCAAATTTCTGTTAGATCATGAATTCTCTAGAGGGAACGTTGATACAACATTGTTTTTGAAAAGGAAAAATAAAGATATGTTAGTAGTTCAGATTTATGTAGATGATATTATTTTCGGTACTACTAACAATCGCCTCTGCGAAGAATTTGCTGACCTAATGCAGAGTGAATTTGAAATGAGCATGATGGGAGAGCTGAACTATTTTCTCGGGCTCCAAATCAAACAATCTGAAGAAGGGATCTTCATCAATCAAGCCAAATACATCAAGGAGATGCTTAAGAAGTTTGATATGGAAGGAAACAAGTCAATCAGCACACCTATGAGTTCATCATGCAAACTAGACCAAGATGAATCAGGTAAATCAGTAGATCAAAAGATGTATAGAGGTACGATAGGATCTTTATTATATCTCACTGCAAGTAGACCTGATATCATGTTTAGTGTATGCATGTGTGCTAAATATCAATCTAATCCTAAGAAATCACATTTAATTGCAGTCAAGAGAATCTTTAAATACCTAATAGGAACAAAAAATATAGGTTTATGGTACTCTAAAGAATCTAGCATAAACTTAATAGGGTATACAGATTCAGATTTTGCTAGTTGTAAACTTGATAGAAAAAGCACCAGCGGGTCATGTCAATTCTTAGGAGAAAATTTAATCTCTTGGTTTAGCAAGAAACAAAATTCGGTTGCATTATCTACGGCGGAAGCCGAATATGTTGCTGCCGGAAGTTGTTGTGCTCAAATCTTGTGGATTAAACAACAACTTGAAGATTATGGCATTAAATAAGATAAAATTTTCATTAACTGTGATAATACAAGTGCCATTAATCTAACTAAAAATCCAATTCAGCACTCAAGAACTAAACATATTGAGATAAGACATCACTTCATAAGAGATCATGTACTGAATGATGATGTAACACTTCAATTTGTGTGTACTGATGATCAACTTGCTGATATCTTCACAAAACCCCTGAGTGAGGATCGCTTTTGTATACTTAGAAGAGGGTTAGGAGTGATTGAACCATTCTCGTGATACTCCTCTAGTTCATAGATTTTGAGGATTAGTCTATGGTAAACATAGGACTTCTTATCTATGATCATCAATTCAGCTCCTAGATCATGGATAAGTCTATAACTATCTCTTGTGGCACGAAAATAACATAATTTTTGGGTGCGTGCCAGAGTTTGAGTTGACTCGGATACATTTTAGAGTCGGCTCATGGGGGAGTCGACTCGAGCATATTTTGGAGTCGACTCGAGGTCGAGTCGACTCGCAACTTACTGGAGTCGACTCGAGGTCGGAAATCCGATGTTTTAACCCTAATCGAAACGTTCAATCCCCACTTCTATTCACAGCCAACACTGTTCCAAAACCCTAGAGCCGTCTCCGACCTCGTCTCCGATCCATTCTAGGTCTTCTCCATCGAGGTTTCCTCCATTTCTCCTAGTTCCTCTCCCGTGTCTAGGTCAAAAATGCCTAGGAAAGTAGTTGTCCCGAGCCGAAAGAGACCCATCTCTGCGAGCGGGGCCGACGACGGTCAAAGGCTCGGAATGAACCCGTGAGGCAACCACCTCCGGTTTCTTCCCCGCCTAGGCCGGTTTCCTCGCGTCCGTGCGCCGGGAAGGCGGTCTCCACCGGGAGGAAAGTCAACTTTGACTTCCTCTCTCGGAAAGGCTTCACCCTAGGGCATCGTCTTAGGGCACAAGGGCTAGAGTTTTTCTGTTCCTTAGACCTCCTAACTTACCCGGGGTTAGTTAGGAAATTTTATGGGACTGTAGCCCGGGGTAGTGGTGGTATCCAGGAAACCGTAGCAGGTGTCCCTATATTCATCTCGGAGGACATCATTGCTCAAGTCCTCCATCTTTCCCAAGAAGGGATCTCTCCCAGTCACCCTCTAGATAGGACTGAGGCCCTTACAGCAGTTTTAGGGAGTCCTCCATAGTCCCCCATAGAGGAGGTGTTCGCAAATCAGCTGTCGGCTAAAATGCGGCTTCTCCTTAGTGTCATTTCTAGGACTCTCTTCCCAAAGACTGGGAGGTTTGACTTTATCTCCGAGAAGGACCTAACCCTGATGTACCATATACTCCAGGACACTCCTATCAACTTCCCCAAACTTATCTACAAGTACCTCTGTGAGCCTCTAGATAAACCTAGGCTCAGTCTTCCCTATGGCATGCTGTTCACCTTGATATTTAGGGAGTTAGAGGTCCCCATTCCTGAGGGGGAGCCCTCTCGCTCACTGCGTCACACAGATCGCATGGGTGAGGGGACTCTTCATAGGATGGGATTTCATAGAGTAGAGGGAGTCTGGGTACGGAGACCTTCCACTTCATCTGACCCTACCACTCATCACTCTCCTACCTCTGATCATGACCAGGACCACCATACAGATCTACCCACCCATCCTTCTACCTCTGGTCCTGCACATACAGAGCCCTCCACCTCCACTGCCCCATCTACTCAGCCGCAGCCACTGGAGGTCCACATATCTTCTGAGCAGCTCCGAGAGTTGCGGTAGGAGATAGTGAGGGATCTGCGAGATGATCTGCTGAGGGAGCTCCGAGGTCCTCAGAGTACTCCCTCCACCGAGCTAGTTCCCTCCTTAGCAGCCGTGACAGAGATGGTTGCAAATCTGAAGGAGAAAATATTCAACATTCGAAGCCTAGTTCAAGGTCAATACTAGAACATAAGTGACGTCAAGGACGACACAAGGGAGATGCGAGATAGCATCAAACAGGAACTAGGCAACCAGAGTCAGGGTGCTGAGAGACTAGCCAATGTACTAATCTTCAAACTTGACACCCTCCAAGAAAGTGTGAACAACATATCTACGATTCAGTCTAGAACCACCTCGGAGATACTCGAACAACTGGGGAACATCAATGAGGGGTTAAGCATGGTCATCAAACACACTAGACTAAGCAAGGGAGCCACATCCTCCACCACAAAGAAACCCTAGTATCTTTTGTTCTTTTTACTTTATGATGTACAGTCCCTTGAGGACTCACTTGATATGTAATCACACTTATACTCAATTTGGATTTAAATACAATGAGTAGAAATTCTTGGCAAAAATTGTGCATTCTTGAGTTCTTGTATCTTACTGTGCTTTCTGCCTTTTTGCTATGATGACAAAAAGGGGGAGAAAATATATTGAATTGAAATGTAAAGGGAATCAATAAAAAGAAAACTTTTAAAGCACAAAGTAATTTGTTCTAAGTGGATTCGATACCTCGAGGCTCATTATCTCTCTGTTGAGGCTCCTAAAGGAGTAATCTCCAGAATCTATTCAAGGGATATTCGGAGATTAGTTGAATCATACTCAAGAACAAATTGGCAGATTTTCTCTCTAAAACCAAAAATACAAGCTCAAAAGCTTCAACACACTAAAAGAAAATTCTGAGAATCTAAACAAAGTTGAATGCATGTGTTGAGGGGGAGAATCTGAAATCTTAAGAAAGCAAATTCATTAAATATATATAAGCCAAACAATTGATTGCATGATATGAAGGCTTATATAATTCCAAAAGAAAGGAGGAGCTTTAACTTCAGAATTTACTGTTTCACACCTTTCAATTTTGGATAAATTAAATGACTAAACACTTGAATTCATTTCAAAACTTTATTATAAATCTCCTTTTGGTTGAGCAATTCACTTTACAAATACTCAATGTTTTGTCATCATCAAAAAGGGGGAGATTGTGGAGTGATTGATTATAACCCTATTTGATTTTGATGAGCTCAAAGCATTTGAGTATATCTTATGTTATACTAATGAATTCAATCTAGTGTTTCAGTCAAATATTTGTGATTTTATGTTTAAGTGTCTCTAGCTTTGGTTCAATACACTTTGGCTAAGTATGGAAATCAACTTGAACCAAAGTCTGAATCTCGAGTCGACTCCGGAAGATTACGAGTCGACTCCAAGCGTATCAGAAGCACTGGCACAAGCTCGAGTCGACTCCTACACATTACGAGTCGACTCCGACTGAGAACAGACAGCCGGACAGAAAGATATATCTCAGAACCTGTCACCGAGTCGACTCCGGAAGAATTCGAGTCGACACCGATGTTTGCCGAGTCGACTCCAGCAAAGTACGAGTCGACTCCATGGAGTAACAGACAGAAAGACAGAGAAGCCATTTTGGACTCTGAGAGCCGAGTCGACTCCCGAAGAACTCGAGTCGACTCCGACGGTTGGCAGGCGACTCCTAAGGAAGCAAGAGTCGACTCTCAGAGAAATGCAAGGCTAAAAGTCAGAGAGCCAACTTCGTGTCTGAGAGCCGAGTCGACTCCCGCAAAGTCCGAGTCGACTCCAAGGCATTTCAACTCCAAAGACAGAAGACCGGTACTTCGGTGTCTGAGAGCCGAGTCGACTCCCGCAAAGTCCGAGTCGACTCCGAGGCAGTTCAACTCCAAAGACAGAAGATCGGTATTTCAGTGTCTGAGAGCCGAGTCGACTCCCGCAAAGTCCGAGTCGACTCCGAGATAGTTCAAGTTCAAAGACAGAAGACCTGTCTTTCCAGCTCTGAGAGCCGAGTCGACTCCAAGGAAATCCGAGTCGACTCGAGGAAGTAAAATCGAGAGGATGATTTTGGAATCCTGAAGATCGAGTCATCTCCAGAAGGGAAAGTCATCTCCGGACAATTGGCGAGTCGACTCCAGAACGGGACGGCACTTTATTTCGAATTTTGAATTGTGGCCGAGTCGTCTCCAGTAAAGCATGAGTCGACTCCAGCAACACTCGAGTCGACTCCTGATCGAGCGAGTCGACTCCGATCCCAACGGACATTTTGTCAGGAGTTGCAGTATGTGCAGAACGGCCATCAAAGTGTGTCTAACGGCTATTTTTCGTTGGGAATGGCTTAAATAGCCTGAGTGAATAGTAATAGAGTAAGAGAGAGAGACTCCATTCAAAGCAAAAGGGATTTCCACCAACCAAAGGCTCTCTAGAGTAATTACAAGAAAAAGAAGGAAGAAGTGCGTTGAAGTCTACTCTCCAACCGTCTTCCTCACATTCAAGGCTCTCCTCCTGACAGCAAATCTTCAGCAAATTCAAGAGGAGTCAAAGAGTTTGAAAAGCCCCTTCCTCCACCTCCAAAATCTGTTTAAGGGCTTCTAACTCTTCCTTGCTTATATTGTTTAAATACGCTTTTTGAGAAGCTTCCTTTTTTACTTGTTTCAAACTATTTGTTTCTTACTTGACTCAATCAAGGGATTGAATCAAGAGTGTTAAGGTTTGTTGGTGAGCCGAGGTTAAAACCAACGGTGTAAGGGTTTAATTGTGATCCCGGAAAAACAATCAGGTGGTTCTAGTCGGTGAGCCTGTGAAAACCGACTGAGTTCGTTGTGATCTCGTAAAACAACAAGTTGGGTTGTGAACTTGTAAAACAACCGGCTGTAATCCGAGGAATTATAGTGAACTCCCAAGTGAGGCTTGGGGAGTGGACGTAGGAGCAAGGGTTAGCTCCGAACCACTATAAAATCGCTTGTGTTTGGGATTGTTTCATTGTCTCTTCCTTTTCCTTCATCCGCTGCATATAGCAACTAATTAATCCACTTGCAATAAGTTTTAATTAGTTACTCACAAAGTTTTTTAATTGCAATAATTACTTTAAAACCCAATTCATCCCCCCCCCCCTCTCTTGGGTTGTCTTTTTGGGCAACAAACTGAATATTGAAAACATATAATTTAAAGTATGCAAAACATAACAAGCATGTCATAGATCAAAATCAATTCTTTTCAAATAAACTTTTCTTATATAATTATGCACTGATTTCATCCTTAAGGTGTGTTTTCAAGTGATTAAAACTTGATTTGATTCTTCTTATATACTTTCATTTACTTTGTCATTCATTTTCTCATCATTTTTTTTGAATATCTTTTTTAACCAATTAATGAACATTTTGATTTTGTTTTTCGTTTTTACTTTCTTATGCTCTATACTCTATTTGCTCCCTATCCGGTGGAGTTGGAAGGGGCACGAGGTACTTCCATTAGCCTTCCTCTTGTGCCATCTCTAATATACCCTACACCGAATAGTTGGGTCAAATAGTGCCGGGTACTATCACTAGCCTTCCCATTGGCACCATTGATGGTGTGCGTGCAGAGGGCTAAGCATGAATTTCAGAAAATTTTATATGGAAAGAACGAGTTAAACATTTTAACCTAAAACATGCTTGATATTTTAGATATTTTGACTCTGGCACCAGTCGAAGACAGTCTTCAATTGCACATCACATATGGCGCGGGCTCAGTCCCAATACATAGAGTGACACCCGCGCGTGCCTATCAAAGCACTCATCATATGAGCCCCCGGGTGGAGAACCACGCTTCGTCACACAATCACGCGTGAGAGTTTTCGGAAATCGGATAGTCTCCACTAATACTTTGCTTTGACACCAAAAATCACAAAGCCCTCATATCCCGAGGATTGTGTGATTCAAATAAATAGCATAAATTACAACTTCTTGTGATTTGAAGATTGAGATCATATCTCAACCATAAAAGAGATCAGATCTCTTACCTTTAGAAGGAGGTTCCTTCAAAGATACTTCGCAGCCGCACAAGCGTCCGGCCTCGATGACTCGTCCACGCGAAGCTTCGGAATGATCAGCTTTTCAGGGAGTGCTAGCTCGCAGAGAGGCAGAAGGTTGGTTGAAAGGGAGAAGAAGGAAGAAGATAGACCTTCATAGCTCAAGAACTCCTTCTTATGTTAGATGTATGCCCTAGAAGCCAATCTGGCGGACACATTATTAATTTTGGAACATAAATTTGTACTTGACTTTATTATTATTGAATAATAAATGGGCATCTTTTCATTCATATTATTTATGTGTCTATGAATCGTCCAAGGAATTAATAAGATGATGATACATATTCTCAAGAGTTGAGAATTTGAGCCATGTATCATTGTTGATTAATTTCTAAATGCTCCTGATCAATGGATCATCACGAGGACGGTGATCGATCCGATCAGTGCACAGATCGCTTTCCTTATGGATGGACGAGACTCGAGTCCACAGTGTAGGGACACTGAAGTGATAGTGTAGGTGCTTGTTAGAGAACAAGGGTACTGAGCGTGATCAAGACAAGAAGTCACTTGGATGTCTATCCACTCGTCAGTGACTTATTTGATGTTGCAGTAGTGTGACTGGTCCTTTGACCTGCGGTGCTTCGGCTATTCACAGTGAGGTTATTGTAGTTTGACTGCACATATACATGGTCTCTAGTCATATGGATCCTTGTTGTGTAGATTGGCTGCAGTAAGTTCACTGTAGGAGTAGGGTATGCACTTACATGGAATCTATCGACCTTGATAGATGAGGAGTGATCCTATGTGATTTATTAGACTGAGTTCTAAGACCTTGGCCAGGGCAGTAATATAAAGTGGAGAAAGAGTTTTCCACTATCGAACTCAAGTCAAATAAATCTAGACATATGACAGACGACGGGGTTTGACGAGTTATCCATGACCTCCGGTCTGTAGAGATCCACGATAGAAGGACTGTATCATACGATAACTGCACCTAGAGGTTCACCATTCTATTCTGCTGGGTAGCCACTACATACTGCTAGGTGTCACTGATGGATGGTTAGACTCACAGGGATCATCTCGATGGTCGATAATCCCTAGTGAGTTGAGTTGGAATTGTTTCAACCCATTGAAAGGAGTTTTCAATGATATTGTGATAGAGATCGCAATATATCTCAGTACCAGTCAGAATAGAACCTATGGGGTCACACACATTAGAGGTATTGACCGATCCGATGGTTGAATGTGATTAGGAATCACAAATAATCAATTAGATTGATAAATGGATAACCCGCTAAGAGTTAGTGGTTAGAAGAAGGAATAATTGCAATCGGATTGTAATTTAATTTAATTAATTGAATTTAATTAATTGGACTTGATCACGAGTCCTACTTGGAGTAGGATTCATGGAGTCCTAATTGGATTAGGATTTCAAATTAAATTAGAATCCTATTTGGAATAGGATTTCTAAAGTCCTAATTATCTTAGGGCTGAAATTTAATAAGTCCTAATTAGATTAAGATTATTTTAAGTCCTAATTAATTTTAAATTTAATCTAATTAATTTCATGACTCCTAATTGGATTAGGATTGAAGAGTTTAATAGAGTCATGGTTCAATTAAATCCTAATTAGATTAGGATTTGGAGGAAATTGAAATGGGTGCATATAAATCCTATTTTGACTAGGATTGGACTCATGCAATAGACCCAAATTAAAAATACCCTTTAATTTATTTAAATGGCAGATTTAAATAGATTTGAGGGAGGGGCCCACGCCTCTCCCTTTGGGGTGTGCGTGGAGAAAGAAGGAGGGGCATACACCCCTCCTAGCTATTCAAATAATGGGATAAGGATGAGTTCCTAAAAAATAGGAACTCATCTTTATCCATTAGTGCTTCAAAAAGAGGAGGGATTTCGGCCCCTCCTCTCATGCTTTCTCTAGGCATTTCGGCAGCACCCCTCCTCCCCTCATTTCTCCTTCCAGCCGCAAGAGAAAAGGGAGAAAAAGAAAGGGTGGGGTGGCCTTCTTCTTCCTCTTCCTTGGGTCCAGCGTAGGAGAAAAAGAAAAGGCTGCGAAGAGCCTTTGTTTCTTCTTCCTTGGCATTTCCTTCTTCTTCCTCCTCTCAAGCCAATCAAAGGTTGATTCAAAGGAGAGGACCTCAGCCATCTAAAGCCATCTCTTCAAGGGAGCTAGCACCTCGGGAAGATCCAAAGGCTTCAATCGACTCACTACCTTGTGTGGATATCCGTAGAGGCCGAACACGTGTGCGGCTTCCATCTACCTGCACAAGGTGAAGATCTGATCTTCTTAATTATTTTAAAATGGTTGAAAATAATTTAATTCTAATCTATCTACAAACGAAAGCTTTTAAAATACGTTCATGCGATGAACGGATCCCGCATATGTTTTCCGCTGCAATCTGAAAATTATTTCAAAATTTTCATGGCATATGAGGGATGCCATTGAAAGGAGTCCGGCCTCGATGACTTGTCCACGCGAAGCTTCGGAATGATCAGCTTTTTAGGGAGTGCTAGCTCGCAGAGAGGCAGAAGGTTGGCTGAACGAGAGAAGAAGGAAGAAGATGGGCCTTCATAGCTCAAGAACTCCTTCTTGGGCTTTCACCTTCAGAGCTATTCTTTCTTCTCACTCTCTTTCTCTGGTGCTCTTGATGTTAGAGAAGAAGAAAGAGGGGTGGCCTATTTATAGGCCAAGAAGAGGGTGAGGTGTCCCTATGAGGTGTCCTGCCAGGACACATGTCACATATGCAAGAAAAAGAGGTGTCCTGCACCGCCACATGTCACGCATGCAAAGGGGTGAGGTGGCCTGAAGGGCGATGTCATGGGTGACCTCATGAGGCAGATGAGGTCATGGATGACATCAGGAGGAGTGTGAGGTGTCCAGGCCCGCCACATGTCACACATGTAAGCAAAAGAGGTGTTCTGCTCCGCCACGTATCACGCATGCAAGCAAAAGAGGTGTCCTGCTCCGCCACGTGTCACGCATGCAAAGAAGTGAGGTGGCCTGGAGGGCGATCGGGATGTGGGTCCCACATACAGTATGTGTGTCCCACCTAAGCAGGACGTGGGTCCCACCTACGGTATGTGGGTCCCACCTAGGCAGGACGTGGGTCCCACATACAGTATGTGGGTCCCACATAGGGAAGGAAGTTCTAGTCATACTAGGATCATATTTGATTTTAATCCAATTTGACTCAAGCCAAATCTGATTTGGTTGGGGGCAAATTAGACATTTTTACCAAACCAATTTTGGTGCCAATTACGGTTTTACCAATTTCAAATCATATTTGAATTTGGTCAAGCCCAATCTCTATTACTCAATCAAATTGAGTTTAATCAGTGATCCAATCATCAATTAACTTCTCCAAGCAACAATTGCTTAGGGCAATCAGTCAATCACATTGACTATTTTACCTCTAGATGATTCTCAATCATCAATCAGCCATGTGATCAATTCAGAAACTTCTAAGCGTGTGACCTCACAGGTTCGAACCTAAGCCAGTAGTACAAGAACACTTCCTGCACTAATCGAAGTAACCATCTAGCAATGGGACCCGACGACCGGATAAGCCGAATAGATGCAAAGCAACATTCTAAAACCTATAGACTATGGTTACCGTATAATTCATCCTCTTGACCAGAAAATGCCTAGGGTGGGTTCAGAGTCTGTCTACCCTGAAACGATCCATCCGAAAATATGTTTCAATTCAATAAGTCAAGTGATAGAGATTTGACTTTCCCTGGCCAGGGTACTACTTAATTGAAAACACAAGGCATTCACCCTTATTCCTAAGGGAGGTTAATTCCATCTTGATCTGCAACTGACTACCATAAGTACTTGACTGGACTCAGAAATCTTCCATCGCTGGATTAGAAATCCAGGTAATCCGGCACCAAAGTACAGTGAGTTGCTTGCAAGCCACCGGTTGTAATCTCAGGTCTAAAGAATACATATACCCATATCCACTTGGAACAACTCTTGACAAAAGAGAGTCTGTCAATTGGTCACGTTCAGTGAACGTACACTACCATTTACCTGTATATCATACTAGTATCTCTATACTCTTTGGTTTGGAAGACAACTAACAAATATGATACACAATGACCTACACCTGATAATACTATCGTCCTATTAATAGTATATCATACGGTCATGAACATTTAAGGACCTGTGTGACAAAATCATATTTCATTACACAAAGCAGTCCTAAGGACTTCATCACATCGGAGTTTGTGAAGATGTTCTGGTGATGAATAAATACCATGTTTTTTATAATTGATTCAAATACATTTATGATAAATGCTAAATAATGCATAAACTAATATCTTATTCATAGCATTTATCATTATTTTAATTCACATATTTTATAAATTTAACTAAAAAAATGTGTTTTCCTTCATCATTGCATTTTAATAAATTATTAAAGGTAATTCGAGTTTTACTTATTTATTTACTGATTAAGCTTAATGTGTGCAGGTCCAGTCCAATAATTCCCAAGTCATCCACTGTGGTTTAATTTCTCCCGCATCCAATTGAGTTCAACCTCTCAAGATTAGTTTCATCCTCTCCACAGTGCACTATTTGAACCCATACCACGACCGTAGGTTGGCAATCATTCCATTTGTGATCAGCCACTCAAAACTCCATCCAAGCTTCACGGAACAGAGCATCCTCTCCCCGGATAAGCTCAAATCCCATGCTCCAACCATCTCCCCAGCTTCCTCGGCTTCATCTTCCCGTGACCCACGATGAGATCCAGCGCCTCCCAGCCGAGATCTTCTCGGCTTCAAAGATTATATTCCATCTCCCAGCCAAATCCTCTCCTCTGCATATCTTCCCATCATCCTTATCCCTTCCCGCATCCAACCGGAACCTTCAACCGAATCCCATCTTCCCCGTGATCCACGAACCAAATCCAACTCCCCTGTTCCACGGCATTCAACCAGAACTGAGTCCATTCCGTGTTCATCTTCCACGACACCTACTCCCAGATTTCATCTGCATCACCCAACTTCTCTTCCCTGATTTCTTCAACCGTTCAAATCAAGCCGAGTCCCAACATCCTTCTCATCTGAATGCCCATCCCAGCTCACGGCTCTTCACTCTTTCCCAGCCGAATCAACCAAACTTCTCCGGATTCCACGAACAAAACCAATCCATCCGTTCCCAACCTCAAATCCCAACGTCCGAGTACTCTGCGATCATCCTTATCCAGCCATCTTCCATTCCCCTGTTTTGGATTAATCTCTTCCGAAATCAATCCCAGCCATTCCGTCCTCCGAAATCTTCTCAAACGCTCACAGGATAAGATCAAATCCCAGCTTCTCTTCCGGTTCGATCCCATGAAATCGCCAACGTCCCGAGTTCATCTCGCGTCCGGCTTCACGCGTTCTTCCCAGCTCTACAACAACCATTCCGAGCTCCACGGATCTATCAAGCTAGCCATCGTCTGGATTAATTCCATCCACGGATATACCTGAATCCTCTGCTCCATATGCTCCGAGATCCAAACAGCCCCTGCATCCCAACAGAACAGAGGATTAACTTCTCCGAAAATCAAGCATTTCATCCCGCGTCCAAGGCTTTCGTCCGCATCTCCTCCGCGTAGAAGCAGCGTCGGTTTCTTCCTCTACGCACACGGCAGCCGTTCCTCTACCCTTATCTCTTCACTAGTGAAGCTATAAAAGGGGGTTGAGACGGATCCCATGATATATCATCTCCTCGCAGGCCGAGTACCAGAGAAATAAAAAAATAAGGAGGAAAGAAAGGGAGGAAGGAATCAGAAAAGAGAAGAAAGGGATGGGAGCCCGCTGCTGTGCTGCTGCTGCCGCCCACAACTTCATGGAAGGCTGATTTCCTCTCTAGGGCTGGATGCAGCCCTAACAAAAGGGATAAGGGTTTTATATTTGATTTTATATTCTTGGGGTTGTATGAACTTATTGTTTTTAATGGAAATCTTCTTTTGAATCATATTTAATTTCTGTGATTTTAAGTATGATGTTCGTACAACTGTTCTTCATGATCACTAAGTAAATATAAGATAGTCCATGCTTAGGGAAGATGCGATGTGCTGCCACCTTAGATTAGGGTAGACATTTCATGCCAACCGAAGATGGATTATGCCCAAATTACTTTTGTAAATTTTTATTTAAATGCTTATTAGGCTTGTAGCCAATTTGCATGTTAACCCAAGAACGAAATAAAATATAAATAACCCTTGTTCCGATGTTAGTGGTGAATTCCTTGCCCTAGGTTCTCCTAAACTGATATCCCTTTAATTGCATTTTTTTATTCAATTGCTTAGTTTAATAGTCTTCACAAATTCATCATTTTAAATATTTTTAAGAAAAATAACTATACCCTAATCCCTGTGGATCGATACCCGTAATCACTATCCTACTAGATACGTGCTATTGCGTGGTCTTTAAAGTTGACTATCAATTTTTGGCGCCGTTGCCGGGGATTGGTAGCATAGTTGTTTTTCTTTTTATTAAAAAAAAAATTTCAAAAATTTTTTTTTTCGAAAAATAAAAAAAATAAACAAAATAAAAATATTTTCTATTTTTGTTATCTCTCTTATCTCTTTTCTCTCCTTTACTAATTTTTGATTTTTATTTGATCAGGAACCAAAGAGGAAGTTTGGGACAATCAGAAATAGGAACTATTGAAAAAGGGAGGCTGTAGAGGTTTGCTTTGAAATAAAAAAATTTTGCTGGGGAAATTCCCTTTGGTAACATCTAAACCTTTCTTATTTAAATTTCCTTGTGTGGTGATTGTTTGATTTTAAATTCAGCAAAAGTGTGAATGCATGCTTGATACACATACACCAATTAATCAGCACATAGTAAGGGCAATCACCCCAACAAGATAAGAACTGGATTTCATCACCAGATTCTTGCCCAAATTAGGTGAATTAATTCTCACAAAGCTATCACATTAATTAAAATCAATTAGACGTTGGCCCCTAGGGACATTCGAGCTCAATAGGATGAAGATCACCGAAAGTTGCACCAATTTCGCTCTGTGGCTTAGTTGATGTCTAGGCAAGCTTTGTCCCTTTAAGGGAGACAGTTCATCTGTTCGAGGCAAGTGGTTTTTAAGTGGGACCTTTGCAAAGCATCGTGACCCCCCCACTTACCTGGGAGCTTACCTGGTCAGCTTAGTCATTAGACCGGATTGGAGGCTTAGGTGCCCTCTTCAAACCAGTTAGGAGCTGTCTAGTGGTTTTAAGGTGAACTTAAGGAATTGATGTGTTTTTCTTTTTAGTGCATGCTTGACTGAATTTGACTAATCAGAGGAGTCTTAGTGTATGCTAGGGTGTCGTTCCAGGTCTCCTGAATTAATACCTTTTGACCCTGAAATAGAGCGTTCTATTAGGACCCTTCGAGCTAAAATCCGCACTTATAAAACCCTAGGATCTGCTTCACCTATCAAGATGGCTGAAGAACAACCCAAACTCCTAAAGGAGTACTTCACTCCTTCCATTTATACCTCTCCATCTTGTATCCGACTACCTGATACCACCGCTGCTGCACATTTTGAAATTAAGTCTAGTGTCATCCAAATGCTTCCCTCTTTTTATGGACTTAACAATGAAGACCCATATAAACATTTGGATGAGTTCCTTGAGATCTGCACTACTGTCAAAATTCAGAACTTCACTGATGATGCTCTGAAACTTAGGCTGTTTCCTTTTTCCCTTAAGGATAGAGCTAAACAATGGCTCCACTCATTAGAAGCCAATTCAATTCTTTCATGGGCTCAAATGCAACATGAGTTCTTGAAAAAATATTTTCCCATAGGAAGAACGAACCAATTTAGGCGTGCGATCACGAGCTTCTCCCAATCTGACGGAGAAGAATTTCATGAAACTTGGGAAAAATTTAGAGACTTACTCCGAAAATGCCCGCATCATCAAATACCCAAATGGCAATTAGTGCAATGCTTTTATGACGGACTATCCGAACGAAATCGTCAAATGGTTGATGCTTCTTGTGGGGGTACTTTCATGCTTAAAAGTGAACATGAGGCATGGCAATTGTTTGAGAACCTTAATGAAAATTTCCTCCACCATGCCTCCTCTGCTCGTCAAGCACCCCCAAGTTCTCAAAGAAAAGGAACCATATATGAAGTTAGCCAGTCCATAGGTCTATCTGACAAAGTAGATGCACTGTCCCGCAAATTAGACCAGCTAATGTCTAGAGAACAGCTTCCAAACTTTCACCAAGCACAAGTATGTACTCTCTGTTCTAGTCCATCTCACACTGTCTTTGAGTGTCCTTCGGCAGCACAATTCCCCGAATTTGTGCAAGAACAAGTAAATGCTGCCCAAACACAGTCTCGACCGGGTAATGATCCATATTCTAACACTTATAACCCGAGGTGGCGCAACCATCCAAATTTCTCTTGGAAGCAGCAGACTTCCAATACTTCTCAGCCTTATTCCCAAAACTTTCAACCATTCCAGAATGTTAATCCCTACCGTCCTTTGACTCAATTTCAACACACTCCTCCTTCACCCCAAAGAAACACAGCCTTTGAGGAGAAAGTGTTGACCTCCCTTCAAGGTTTGGAAACCATTACACAATTGGTGCACTCTTACACGCAATCTATCGCCAAGCTAGAATCCCAAATGGGGCAACTAGCTAATGCACTGAACAAGCGAGAGGAAGGAAAGCTTCCAAGCCAACCAGTGAGTAATCCTAGGGGACAATACATGGCTCAAGAAAATCAACCAAATACAATTCATCATGAACAAGCCAATGCTTTGACTATCCTAAGGAGTGGACGTGTAGTAAACAATATGATTGGGGAGGGAAACAATAAGGAAGGTAAAGAGGAGGAGAGAAATGTATCACATGAAAATCCAAAACCTTCTTCTTCCTCAGTTAGTCCACCTTCGGCCAAAACTCACATCCCAAAGGCTCCATTTCCTGAAGCTCTTAATGCACCCACTCCCTTTGGCAAGAAAGGAACTTCACTAGAGGAGATGATGGAGGTTTTCAAACAAGTCAAAATCAACCTCCCGCTTCTTGATGCTATTAGACAAGTTCCATCTTATGCCAAATTTCTCAAAGACCTTTGTACCCAAAAGCGAAAATCTAGGACACATGTACCTAAAAAGGTCTTCCTAACTGAGCAAGTGAGTTCTATTCTCCAACACAACACCCCACCGAAATTCAAAGATCCTGGTGCTCCCACCATCTCCTGTGTCTTAGGAAATAATTTCATTGATCGAGCACTCTTAGATCTAGGGGCAAGTGTCAACATTTTACCTTACTCAGTTTATGAGAAACTTGGGTTAGGAGAGTTAAAACCAACCTCGGTATCTCTTCAATTGGCTGATCGATCTGTAAAAATACCACGAGGAACAATTGAAGACGTCCTAGTCAAGGTAGACAAATTCTATTTTCCAGTCGATTTTATCGTCCTTGATATGGAACCTGTGCCTAATCTTAAGAAACAGATCCCTATGATTCTAGGTCGTCCCTTTTTAGCTACAGCCAATGCAAGTATAAATTGTAGAACTGGGGTGATGAATTTATCTTTTGGGAATATGAAGGTCAAGTTAAATATATTTCATGCCTCTGATCAACCCGCAAAGGAAGTTGAGTGCTTCCTAATAGATAAAATGGACGATCTTGTAGAAGAAACCCTTCCTTATATTTTAGCAGATGACCCTCTGAAAACATGCTTGACCCATTTTGACGTTACTATAGAAAAGACCATAGAAGCAGTCAATTTTCTGCCCGACAATCAGTTTCCCATGAATTTTCTTCCTTGGAGAACTCCGCATGAACCCGGTATGATTTGATAAAGTTGTACTGCGTCTGGCTGAAGACGTTAAACTTAGCGCTTGTTGGGAGGCAACCCAATTCTCGTAGGTTATTTTTGCATATTTTCTTGTCGCTTTTTTTTTTTTTTTGACAGGATCCCTCATGTTACTGATACAACTACGGTAAAATACTTCTATCCTCCATATGCATCATATTTTCGTCCAAAATAAAAAAATATATATTAAATAATAAAAATAATAATATAATATTCAAAAAAAAAAAAAACATTGAGGACAATGTCTGATCTAGGTTGGGGGTAATAGGATTTGAATTTTTGAAGGAATTCTTCGCATTTTCACATTTTTAAGTGAATTTCAAAAAAAAAATGAATTTCAAAAAAAAAAACCCTAATTTCTATGCTTTAGTGCTGAAATGATAAACATACAAAGTATATAAAATCTAAAAAGCCCAATGATTAGTCAGGAATAAGTCAATTTGAGATCTTTTCATTAAAAATTCTTTTAGCGAGTTGTAAGATAATTTTTACTTTGGAATTTCACAACACACATGGCCTGCACTTCTAAGGATTAGGTTCAACATTATGTTACTAAGTCTAGTAGCAACCTTGAGTCCTGATGAATCATTCCTATCTAATTCACTATTATTCCGTATTTACTGTTAAAAAAAGTGAATTTAGTCAGGTACATCGAAAAGGGCTACCTATTGTCAAAGGTCAGCGGGCTTGTAATGAGGAACCCGAGCATAGGTCCGTAGGGGAGTCTTGATGCCCAACACCTTATGCCATCGGTGTGGGACTGTTGACTGAATGCTCGTTACATGGAGGAATCATTACAAGAGTAAAAGTACGTAATAAATATAAAATAAAAAAAATTTTATAAAAAAAGAAAAAAAAAAGAAGAAGAAGAAAAAAGAGAAAATAATATTGACCTTGAAAAAAGACGATAGTGTGAAAGCCGTCGCTGTAAAAATTCGAGTAAACTGGAATATTACAGATAAAGCCCATGAGGTATTAAAGTAAACATCCACAACTCTCGAAATCCTGCAAGGTAGGATGATTTTGAATCAGTGATTAGGTCTTATCTGACCAATTCTTGGAAACTACTAGCTTTAGCAGTATTTTGGAGGATCTAAAGCCTTAGCTTGTGTACGGTCCAGATATCACCGAGCACCCAAGTATAAATTAGCCTTACAACTCTCCAACAGAAACTTAATGACTTCAACTTAAGTTGCATACTGACCTAGGACTTGGGCTGACTTAGTAATTAAAACTTTGTGTGCTTTTGAAATTATTGGCACTTATGCATTTGAAATCAGATTTTATAAAACAGTAAATAAATTCTTTAGGTAGCGATAGCAGTTTGTGGGTATCTGAGCCGGAAACCCTCACGAGACAAAACTCGTCCACTAGGGCCACCTAGGGGTTTAAAGCCTTATTGCATACGGTAAATGCAATCGCGATTCCTGCGAAAGTGAGCTAGTTTTTATTTTGCTCGAGGACTAGCAAAAAGTAGGTTGGGTGGTGTGATAAATGCTAAATAATGCATAAACTAATATCTTATTCATAGCATTTATCATTATTTTAATTCACATATTTTATAAATTTAACTAAAAAAATGTGTTTTCCTTCATCATTGCATTTTAATAAATTATTAAAGGTAATTCGAGTTTTACTTATTTATTTACTGATTAAGCTTAATGTGTGCAGGTCCAGTCCAATAATTCCCAAGTCATCCACTGTGGTTTAATTTCTCCCGCATCCAATTGAGTTCAACCTCTCAAGATTAGTTTCATCCTCTCCACAGTGCACTATTTGAACCCATACCACGACCGTAGGTTGGCAATCATTCCATTTGTGATCAGCCACTCAAAACTCCATCCAAGCTTCACGGAACAGAGCATCCTCTCCCCGGATAAGCTCAAATCCCATGCTCCAACCATCTCCCCAGCTTCCTCGGCTTCATCTTCCCGTGACCCACGATGAGATCCAGCGCCTCCCAGCCGAGATCTTCTCGGCTTCAAAGATTATATTCCATCTCCCAGCCAAATCCTCTCCTCTGCATATCTTCCCATCATCCTTATCCCTTCCCGCATCCAACCGGAACCTTCAACCGAATCCCATCTTCCCCGTGATCCACGAACCAAATCCAACTCCCCTGTTCCACGGCATTCAACTAGAACCGAGTCCATTCCGTGTTCATCTTCCACGACACCTACTCCCAGATTTCATCTGCATCACCCAACTTCTCTTCCCTGATTTCTTCAACCGTTCAAATCAAGCCGAGTCCCAACATCCTTCTCATCTGAATGCCCATCCCAGCTCACGGCTCTTCACTCTTTCCCAGCCGAATCAACCAAACTTCTCCGGATTCCACGAACAAAACCAATCCATCCGTTCCCAACCTCAAATCCCAATGTCCGAGTACTCTGCGATCATCCTTATCCAGCCATCTTCCATTCCCCTGTTTTGGATTAATCTCTTCCGAAATCAATCCCAGCCATTCCGTCCTCCGAAATCTTCTCAAATGCTCACAGGATAAGATCAAATCCCAGCTTCTCTTCCGGTTCGATCCCATGAAATCGCCAACGTCCCGAGTTCATCTCGCGTCCGGCTTCACGCGTTCTTCCCAGCTCTACAACAACCATTCCGAGCTCCACGGATCTATCAAGCTAGCCATCGTCTGGATTAATTCCATCCACGGATATACCTGAATCCTCTGCTCCATATGCTCCGAGATCCAAACAGCCCCTGCATCCCAACAGACCAGAGGATTAACTTCTCCGAAAATCAAGCATTTCATCCCGCGTCCAAGGCTTTCGTCCGCATCTCCTCCGCGTAGAAGCAGCGTCGGTTTCTTCCTCTACGCACGCGGCAGCCGTTCCTCTACCCTTATCTCTTCACTGGTGAAGCTATAAAAGGGGGTTGAGACGGATCCCATGATATATCATCTCCTCGCAGGCCGAGTACCAGAGAAATAAAAAAATAAGGAGGAAAGAAAGGGAGGAAGGAATCAGAAAAGAGAAGAAAGGGATGGGAGCCCGCTGCTGTGCTGCTGCTGCCGCCCACAACTTCATGGAAGGCTGATTTCCTCTCTAGGGCTGGATGCAGCCCTAACAAAAGGGATAAGGGTTTTATATTTGATTTTATATTCTTGGGGTTGTATGAACTTATTGTTTTTAATGGAAATCTTCTTTTGAATCATATTTAATTTCTGTGATTTTAAGTATGATGTTCGTACAACTGTTCTTCATGATCACTAAGTAAATATAAGATAGTCCATGCTTAGGAAAGATGCGATGTGCTGCCACCTTAGATTAGGGTAGACATTTCATGCCAACCGAAGATGGATTATGCCCAAATTACTTTTGTGAATTTTTATTTAAATGCTTATTAGGCTTGTAGCCAATTTGCATGTTAACCCAAGAACGAAATAAAATATAAATAACCCTTGTTCCGATGTTAGTGGTGAATTCCTTGCCCTAGGTTCTCCTAAACTGATATCCCTTTAATTGCACTTTTTTATTCAATTGCTTAGTTTAATAGTCTTCACAAATTCATCATTTTAAATATTTTTAAGAAAAATAACTATACCCCAATCCCTGTGGATCGATACCCGTAATCACTATCCTACTAGATACGTGCTATTGCGTGGTCTTTAAAGTTGACTATCAATTTACAATCAACAATTGATTGGATTTAGGATATAATTCCCAACAACTAGCCCTATGATGAGCAATATAGAAAGGTTAAAATGTTCACTTCAAACTCCCCCTATTTAAGTGTAATTAATTATGGATTTTATCCCTTCCAAAAGAATGCTCACACAAGTCTTACAAATGTACCGAATATATTATGCTTGTTTTGCTTTTCCTTAAGATTGGAGTATTTGCTTTTACTTAGAATATATCTCTCTCTCTTTTTGTTATTCTCAAGTAATTACATGAAAGAGCAGAATAAAGAAATAATCTAATGTATCATATAGATGTATATCATGCAAACAATATTTTCATTGTGCTTAAGGATTCATAACTTCTCACAAGTTATTTTAAATCAAAATTTTAAGCATAAACTTGTGTATTTCATGGTTATGACATAGGTAAAGATATATTTTAGTTTGAGCAAACCATGAAACAATTTCTAAAAGCATAAGTCAATCAATACATATATAGACATGATATCAAAAATTAATAATTAAAGATTTTAATCATGCCACAATAGGATTTAAGTTATTGACTTTGCTTAGCTAATTTATGAGAGAGGTATCTAAAATTACCGATTTATTCTACATTCTTCAAGTCAAATACCTATTAGATTTCTTATGTATGAACTTTTGGCTGAAGAAGGTCCCCTCTCTTGTTTGTAAGTGAATGTTTATTGTATCTTACGTGGAGGTGTCCTTCAAGTTGAAATCTCTCATTTTCTTGCTCAAGGATCCTGCATTATTAACAAAATCCTTTTCTTTCTTGAAAGAAAGTCATTAGTTTCTTCAAGATACAAAACATTCATACAACATATTTCTTAACTAGATGACTCAACATAAGATATGACAATAATTGAATGTTGAGTCACTTTACTCAAGAGATTGCCTAAATATAAGCAAGCACATGTCACTTGAATTAAAGAGATAGTTTCATTAACCAAGATGGTTCAAGAACAAGCATGTGAGGCAATAGGAAGATTCATCAAGGTCAAATCAATTTCTTATTTTCAGAATTAATTTAGCTTAGATTCTATTTGCTTAAGATAATTATCAATAAGACATGCTAGCTAAGTTTTAATCAAATTATCTTAAACAGTTGTTTCTATCAAAATTCAAATTATGATTCATTTGTTATCAATAAAATATGATTCATTAGAGTTAGATTGAAGTCTTGCACAAGGGCACATAATGAGCATACAATTTGGTCTACTGGCTGTATGATAAAATAATTATTCTGTCATGCTTCAATACAGCTTTAAAACAATAAATCTACCTTGCTCATCCTTTTCAAATTCTACAAGATAGGGTCATAGACATACCTTCTTCATGCCAATCTTCTATAAGAGTTTTTTTGTGGACTAACTTTGGTCAATGAAGATCTCCTTTCTTATTTGTCTTAATTTGGAGTTCCAGAGAAAATGTTAATTCATTCACCATACATATTTCAAACTCACCTTGCATGAGCTTAGTAAAATTTTCATATAAATCTTCATTAGTAGAACCAAAAGATGTCATCAATGTATACTTTGAGCAAATAAGATATTACAAATTCTTCTTTTTGATGCATAGATTTATCACTATTACTTTATATCAAAAAGTTACTCAAGCTTTTATATCATGCTTTTGGTGCTTGTTCCAAATCACATATTGCTTTATCATATTTGTAATGAGTATTTTCAAATAAGGTGGTTATTTTACATAGATCTTCTTTAATGAAATAACCACATAGGAGTGTATTCTACATATTCATTTGACAGAATATAAAGCTCATAAAGCAAGCAAATGATAATGGTGATCTTTACTTCTAATCATGCAAGAATTTCATTAAGATCTATTTCATCTTTTCTTGATTGAATCTTTTAGTAGTCACCACTTTTTCTTCATTAAGTGCATTTCTGAAAAAAAAACTCAATTTGGTTCTAATTATTAACAAGTTTTCAGATTTTATCGGCAAGATTTCAAATTCTATCTCTTTCAAAAATAATTTAGTTTAACTTGACCAACTATAATCTTGTTCATTCTTCTTAAGGTGTTTTAGTTTCAGATTGTTATATGTAAGCAAAAAGATTAACCATATACATATATAATCTGATTTTAGTGACTTGATGAAAGATCATTAGTCTCATAAAGAATAAAATGAATTGATATTTCTACAACTAGGATCTTTTCATTGAATATTCTATATACATTGCTTGATGAATGATACCCAAAGATAGGAGTATCTTTATCAGATTTGGCATTATTTTCATAAGAACATATCAAGCATAACATGTACGACTGAAAAATATGAAAGATATGCAATAGTTTATTTTCAACTTTTCAGAAGATCAAAAGAAGTTTTCATCAAAAATAGATCTAATAGAAACCATATGTATGACAAGTAGTGATGATAGATTTTTAATAAAAATCATTTAAGCAGATGACTATCATAAAATATTATCTTTTTCATTTCTTCAAGGATTTTATTAATCCTATTTTACTTATGGTGTCCTTGGTGCAGAAACAATTGTATTCAATATTATTTTCTGTGCAAACCTTATTAGAATTTTTGTTTTCAACACTTTGCCATGATACTCTTTATCTTCACAGTTTGGAAACCTTTTTCATTTGAAACATTTTTACAAGATTTAGTAAATACAGAAAATACTTCAATTTTATTTGCTAAGAACAAATCCAATGTAAGCTTTTGAAAACTTAGTGATAGAAACAACATCTTTAGATTTAGAAATTGATTCTTGTTTGTTTCCTTAGTTAACATGCATAGCAAACTTTGACCTTGCAGAAGATAATCTAAGTAAACCAATGACAAGGTCTTTTGAAATTAGGTCCATACTAGCATAAGTTAATTTTATATGCCAAAAAAAAAATTCTTTGATCTTAGTATTTATAATGCATATTTTTTAAGAGCATACCAAGTACATATTCTTATGTCTATGATCAATAGAAGATAATGCCATGGATAAAAACTCTCAATCAAGCATATAGAAAATTCATAGAGTTATTCTAGAAGAATCGATTTACCAAATTATCCATCTATAAGTAAAGCATAATATGGAAAGATGGAGTGATTTGGATATATTTTCTTTTCATACCAAAAATATCACTTATATCACAAAAAAATGATTAATACTTGCAAGTTATGTTGTAATCAACTAATAAAACAATTTCAGTATGCAAGAATTACTAATTTCATTATTTCTTCTATTTTAGTCACTCTTCTTAATTACATTTTAAGTTTCATTCTTCAACACGTGTCTAGAATACCCATTGTCCGGATAACATCTTTCATTGGAACCTTGGGTAGCTAGACACACCTGCTGAAAAAAATAATTAGATTTTCAACTTAGGAACCCAAGCTCTTTTGGGTTCTTGCAGGTTAGCTATAATTGTTCCTTTTAGAATCCATATTTGTTTAATAATAATAACTTTACCATTTAATTTATGTGTATTAGAACTATAGGTAAAGTTATTATGCCCATTCTTTTCATATTTGAAATAAGTTATCTTATTTGATGGTTTGCTTGGTGAATTGATAAACTTTTTCTCTAGAAATTTATTGTTAAGCAAGAAAGTCAAGCCAAATTTGGATTTATCAAAAACAGCATGTTGATTTTCAAACATCATTTTTAATCTTTCTAAACTTACAGTGAATTTGTTAATAAGAGATTTCAGTTGGTCAACTTCTTCACTTAAGTTTTGGTTTGCTTTAATTAAGCTATGATTTTTCTGAATCAATTCTTCTGAATTTAACCTTAAGCTTTCATTTTCAGAATTTAGTTTGTCTTATATTTCAGCAATAGAATTTCTTTCTTTTGAAATTTTCAGATTTAATTTTTTAAGATTTCTATTTTTCATAGCTAATTTTCTACATTCACCATACAAATCATGAAAAGCATTTAATAGTTCATCATAAGAATATTCTTCATGAAATTCATTTGGTGTAAGATTAGATTCAGATTTTACCTTATCTTCTTGTGCTACAAAGCACAAGTTAGTTACCCTTGTAGTTCTTTGGAGCTAATGTCATCATTGTTGCTCATAACTTTCATTTTCTTGCTAGACTCTTCCTTGGTCAAGGCTTTTTTGCTTTTTATCTCTTTCTTCCTTTCTTCTTGCTTCCTCTTCTTCTTCGTCTTTAGGAAGCTTTTGAATTTTTTGGTGTTTGGGAATGGATCCTTATTTTCATCACCAAATTTTTTATTTGTTGTTCTTTCTTCCTGATTGGGAGATTCAACATCTTTTTCTGCAGGTTCATTGTTAGTATGTAATTGAAGCACATGTGAAATAATCTAAATTTTATCATAAATATTTTCTAAAGTATCCCAGATCTCCTTAGCAGATAAGCATGTAGAGATTTCATCAAATTCCGTTTCATGGATAGCACAATATAGTATGTTCATAGCATTAGCATTCAATTGTGCTAGTTCTTTTTCATTAACAACTTGAGAGAGTGTGTGAGGGCCATTTATAATGATATTCCATAACTCATAGTTTTGTGATTAAATAAAAATTTTCATTCTAGCTTCCATTGAATATAGTTAGTTCCATCAAACAGTGGAGGTCTATTTATGGAAAGTCCCTCGGCAAATAATATGTTATATGGGGTTGTCATAATCTTTGGCTCTAGTCGATTAAGACTACAAATAATATGAGAGCACCTGCTCTGATACCACTTGTTGCCCAGTAGATATAACCCAAGAGGAGGGGTGAATTGGGTCTTTTAAAACTTTTCAACTACTTCTAAACTTTTCAATTAATTAAGCTAAGTTGTATAGATGCACAGTGGAATTTAAACTTAGCAACAGTTTGATTCTAATCTGATCAAGAATAAAACTATTAAGCAGCGAACTCAATAAACAATTAGTCTAGATTTTTCCAAGCAAGCATTTCAATACAATGAATCTTAATGCAGTTTTATTAAATGAAACTTGATTAAACAATTTGAATATACTTGCAACTAAAGGATGCGCGGATAAGAGTTAAGCAAGCAATTTAATTAGCTATTTATCTAAGTAAGTAAGTGAGGAAATTAAACAATGAAAGAAAGCATTACAAACACAACAAACGTATAGTGATTCGATGCACCCTAGCACCTACATCCACTCCCCAAGACCTCTTGGAAATTTCACTATAATTCCTAAGATTACAGCCGGTTGTTTTACAAGCTCACAACCTAACTTGTTGTTTTCACGAGATCATAACGAACTCGGTCGGTTTTCACAGGCTCACCGACTAGAACCAACCGATTGTTTTTCCGGGATGACAATCAAACCCAGTTAGTTTTTCCCGGTTCACCAACCACAACCTTACACCGTTGGTTTTCCCTTTGGCTCACCAACATACCTTAACCTCTTGATTCAATCCCTTGATTGAATCAAGTTACAAGATATTAGAATAAGAGTTTAAAACAAATACAAGCTTCTTAAACAAGCAGATATAACAATATAAACAAATAGAGTAAAGAGAAAAAGCCCTCAAATAAATTTTGTAGATGAAGGAACTCGGCTTCTTCTTTACTTAATTCTCTTCTGATTTCGCACGAGGTAGAGGATCACTGAGGCAGCACACAGTTAGAGAAGAAGCTTTGGAATTCACTCGGATGCTCTTCTTCTCTCTCTTTTGCTTTGAATGGCCCTTTTGTGCTTTTGGGAGGTTTCTCTTGAAATCTCTTCCCTATGTGTTCTCTCCCACTTACTTAACTTCTTTCCTAGCTCTCCCTTTTATTTTATAGCTTTGGATGGCATGGGAGCAAAGACCTAGCCGTTAGAGATAAGAATAGAGCCGTTATGATCCGTCTGCACATTCTGACAATATATCCATTGGGATCGGAGTCGACTCGCACGATCTGGAGTCGACTCGACTGTTACTGGAGTCGACTCGTGCTTTACTGGAAACGACTCAGCCACTGTTCCAAATTTGAATTAAAGTGCATGCTTTGTCCTGAGGTCGACTCGGACCAAACTGAAGTCGACTCGCCAACAGTTGGAGACGACTTAGGCAATTAGGGGTTGGCTCGTTCTCAGGGTTCCAGAAACCAACTTTCTATATTTCTCTCACGAGTCGACTCGGCCAAACTAGGAGTCGACTCGGATGATTTGGTAGACGACTCTGGAACATCTGGAGTCGACTCGTTCATAGGGTCTCCGAAACTGATTCTCTGCCTTTCAGATTGTTTTTCTTTGGGAGTCGACTCGCCAAGCATCAGAGTCGACTCGCAATCTTTTGGAGTCGACTCACTAACAGGGTCTAAAATCCATCGTTCTGTCTTTCTATCTTTTTCTGTGGGAGTCGGCTCGAGAACAGTAGGAGTCGGTTCGTGAACTGTTCCTTGAAACTCCAAAGTGCCAGAGTCGACTCTGAACTTCCAAGAGTCGATTCGAGGACTGTTCTTTTGAATTTTTCTTGGAGTTTGCTCCTCCAACTTGAATCCTTTAAACTTGAACCTTGGGCCAATGAAGTGTGGCTTTCTTCCAACTTTTCTTGAGAGCTTTTGAGGCCTTCTTGTATTTTTCCAACTTGCTATGTTTCTTGCAAAAACAAATTATCTTTCTTCTTGCAATACAAACATTCATAATTATACTTCAAGATTTTGTGATCATCAAAATGAATCTTTGGATCAGCATACGGTGTACCGACCTTGTGGGTGATGTTGTACTTCCTAGCAAGGGCTTTAAAAATTCTATTGCAAAAATGTTTCCCCCATCACTAATGATAGCACGAGGGGTGCCAAAACGAGCAAAGACAGACTCCTTAAGAAACTTGATCACCACTTTGTGATCATTGGTCTTACACGCGACAGCCTCAATCCACTTGGACACATAGTCAACGGCAAGGAGTATATACTGGTGCCCAAACAACATAGAAAAAGGACCCATAAAATCAATACCCCAAACATCAAAGATTTCTATAATTAAGATCAGGTTCAGGGGCATCTCATTTTTTCTTGAATTGTTTTCTAGTCTTTGACATCGGTCACATGTTTTACAATACTCGTGAGTCATGGAATAGTGTGGGCCAATAAAATCCGCACTGCAAAATCTTTGCAGCCGTCTTTTTACCACTGAAATGACCACCACAAGCATGGTCATGACAAAAGGAAAGGACTTTCCCTTGTTCGTATTCAGGGATGCACCATCGGATGATTTGATCAGGGCAGTATTTGAATAAGTATGGTTCATCCCAAACATACCACTTCACACGAGCTAGAAAGCGAAATTGCTCTTACTTGGTCAAGAGCTGGGCATTCGTTCAGTAACAAGGTAGTTGACTATGTCAGCATACCATGGAACATTCGTTTGAAAAATCATTATTACTTGTTCATCAGAAAAAGTTTCGGATACAGGTAAGGATTCAGCAGATGACTCAACAATCAGTCTGGACAAGTGGTCAGCCACTACATTTTCACATCCTTTTTTTATCTCAAATTTCGAGATCAAAATTCTAGAGCAATAGGATCCAACGAATGAGCCTTGCCTTGGCATCCTTGTTTGTGAGAAGGTACTTAAAGGCGGCCTGATCAGAATAAACAAGAACCTTAGATCCTATCAGGTAGGGACAAAATTTATCTAGAGCAAAAACAACCGCCAACAATTCTTTTTCAGTGGTGGAATAGTTGAGTTGGGCATCATTCAGAGTTTTGCTCGCATAATGAATAACATGGGGAAGCTTCCCCACTCGCTGACCTAAGACGACACTTATGGCATAATTAGATGCATCACATATGCTTTCAAAAGGACGACTCCAATCAGGAGACCTTATGATGGGTGCTGAAGTCAATTCAGAATTCAGCCTTTCGAAAATAGCTACACAAGTTGGCGAAAAATTGAAAATAGCATCTTCAGTCAACAAATCACATAAGGGTTTCGATATTTTGCTGAAATCCTTGATAAAGCGGAGGTAAAAACCCACATGCCCTAAGAAGGATCGAATTTTCCTAACAGTCTGGGGAGGTGGCAATTTAGCAATTAATTCTACTTTGGCCTTATCCACCTCAATTTTCCTTTGTGACACAATGTGTTCTAAAACAATACCTGATTCTACCATAAAATGATACTTTTTCCAGTTAAGAACTAAGTTTTTCTCTTTACAGCGCTCTACAATAAGTGTCAAGTGGTGCAGACATTCATCGAAATTGGATCCAAATATAGAAAAGTCATCCATAAAAACTTCTAAAAATTTATCCACCATGTCAGAGAAAATACTCATCATACACCGCTAGAATATAGCCGGTGCATTGCATAGCCCAAAAGGCATGCGACGATAGGCAAAAGTGCCATAAGGACAGGTGAACGTGGTTTTCTCTTGATCCTCATGTACAATAGGGACTTGGTTATATCCAGAATAACCATCGAGGAAATAGTAATGAGAGTGGCCAGCTAGACGTTCTAGCATTTGATCGATGAAGGGTAGAGAAAAGTGGTCTTTTCTAGTCATGGCATTAAGCTTCCTATAGTCGATGCATACTCGCCATCCCGTTTGGATTCGAGTAGGGACTAACTCATTGTGATCATTTTTTATACAGTGATGCCAGAATTCTTGGGTACGACTTGAACTGGGCTTACCCACTGACTATCAGAAATAGGATATATAATCCCTACATCTAAAAGCTTAATGACCTCGGCTCGAACTACGTCCTTCATAATTGGATTAAGTCGCCTTTGTGGTTCTCTAAAGATCTTTGCATCCTCTTCTAGATGGATCTTATGTTGGACCACAGAAGGACTAATCCCCTTGATATCAGCTATAGACCAACTGATAGCTTTCTGATTCTTCCAAAGGATACTTAACAACTTCTCTTCCTATTCCTTAGTCAGATTCGATGCAATTATAATAGGTAAGGTCTTGTTGTATCTAAGAAATGCATAGTTCAAGTTTTCGGAAAGGTCTTTAAGTTCTAGCTGGGGAGGTTTGTCATTAGATGTCACTAACTGAGATTCTAAAATAGACAATGATTCGAACTTGGTAGCCCATCTGCTAGTATCCATCGCAGGAATGGAATCTAACATTGCGTTTACCTCCTGACTTGATTCACAATCTTGACCGAAATTAGCTAAACATCTTTCTAATGGATCAGAATAACTTGACTCTACAAAAGAACTGCTAATTATGTTATCGATTATGTGAATTTCTTCCAAATTGTCCATCTCAGTTGACTGACTACTACTGTGAAAAACATTGAGTTGGACAATCATGTTCCCAAAGGCTAGAGTCATTATTCCATTTCGGCAACTGATCACAGCATTTGAAGTGGCCAAAAATGGTCTACCTAGGATCACCGGGATGTGACTTTCTAGATTTTTTTACTGGTTCAGTTTCAAGGACTACAAAATCCACAGGCTAGCAAAACTCATTAACTTTTACAATCACATCCTCCACAATTCCTTTAGGATACTTTACAGTCCTATCTGCTAATGAAAGAGTGATGTTTGTGGGTTTTAATTCCCCCAATGCAATTCTGTGTAAATAGAATAGGATAACAGGTTTACACTAGCTCCTAAATCTAGGAGGGCTCTCTGAATAATAGTTTCTCCTATTTTAATTTCAACGGTGGAACAACCAAGATCCTTGCATTTTGGGGCAATCTATTGTTGAATGAGAGATGAGGCTTGTGCCGCCATCATAGCTTGCCTAGAAATACTGGTTTTCCTTTTTACCGTGGTAAGGTCTTTTAAAAATTTCGTATAGGAGGTGTTTGATGGCATCTAGGAAGGATAAATTTATTTGAACATTTTAAAAAACCTCCATGATTTCATCATACTGAGATTTTTTCTTGGAATCTTGTAGTCTACTAGGAAAGAGAGCCTTGGGTGTGTATGTCTCTATTGGTTTCTCCTATATTCCTTATGTTTCCTGTTCTTGCCCCTTTTTCTGAGTGAGGTTCGGTTCATGCTTTTCTTCTTTTTCTTGTATAGAAAGTTGGACCTTGTTATCCACTTGATTGCCAGACCGTAAAGTGGCAATTGCCTGAACTTCATGGGTTAAGTTTTCATTCGAATCAATCTGAAACTCGCCTCTCGACCCTGGATTCTGTTGCCTACTAGGGTTAGGCACTGGCTGACTGGGTAATTCATCTTTCTTCCTATCCCCTATAGAGTTAGCTATTTGGCTCAGACTAACCTCAAGTTTTGTAATTGCTTGTGCATGGAATTGGTTAGTAATATTGGTCTATTGTTGCTGTTGGATGAAGTTTTGTTGTTGCTTCATCATGTTAGCCATCATAGCTTCCAATGATGTAGATTGCTGAGGGATAGGGGCACTATAAGGAGGAATAGGTGAAGCCAATGATTGGTTCATCTGTGATGGACTTATTATGAAAAAATTTTTCTGAAAACCTGGTGGACCACCCTGATACTGAATAGATTCAGTCTGCCTGTATGAGAAGTTCGGGTGAAACCTATTATCAGGATGATAAACTGGGTTGAATGAGTTGGGAGTGGGTTTCTTAAAGGCACTATATGAATTTAGAGTATTTGCCTGCTCGGCCTAAAAGTGTGTCCTAGGGTTCTAGCAATGATTAACATGCTGAATTTTAGATTAAAACATGGATGAACCTGATCACATTGCCTACATACCCCTTCGAAAGAGGGATCAAGCCAAACGTAGTTCTTTAAGAGTTTTAAAATCGCAGCGGAAAATTCGATTTAATTCATGCATGCTAACAAGATCAAATCTAGAAATCAACACTGTAAGAACTCATAGGATCATGCCGGAATCGTTTAAACAATTATGCTAAAAACTATTGATTGATTAATATCAGATCTGAAATGAAAAACTCTAATCCAATTAATCTCTGAATATCCATCGAATGGACTCTGGAGATAACTCCGTGAGGAGCCCTAATGGAAACCTTGGGAAACTGGACCTAGATTGTAACACTAGAATAAAGGTTTTAACTCAAGACAAAAATTATGCCTTTATGATGATCGAAGCTTGTGGATCTGATGCTCGACTTCGCAACCACACAAGTGTATGGTCTCTACAGGTGATCCACACGAAGCTCCGGATGGATCGAAGTCCTGCAATAGTGCTAGCAAGCACAGAACTTGTTGGTTGAATATTTTTTTTCTCGTTCTTGAAGTCACCAACACTTGGTGATCGAGGAAGGAAGAAGAGGGAGGATCTGAAGGAGAGGAAGAAGACTTCACCACGATGGATCAGCAAGGATACACCACATAAAACTTCTTTTTTGAAGGAACTCAAGGCGTGTGAACCATGAAAACAATTCTGCACTATCTCATTCTACATTTTGAAAATGAAGACTCCCTTAAGTAGAGATTTAGAATGGTTGCCCCTTGCTGATTTTCCTCCAAATCTCATGCCCCAATCAAGGAGAGGATCTGATCATTTTGTTAGGAATTTTGAATTCAAAAAATAACCAAAAAAAAATTTGAATTCAGAATTCAAACATCAATGTTGTGGGTGGGTGGGACTTTCTTCATATGTCATGACACCATGAAGTGTGATGGCTTGATCTCATCAAAGCCATTCATCACTTCATGTCATGGCATCATAAGAAGCCCCATTCGCCATCAGATCCAATACAAAAATTTGAATTCAAAATTCAAACAAAAAGAAGTGGGCGTGAGGGATAAAAAAAGACATGTGTCATGGCGCCTCCATGGAAAGTGTCATGCAATAAAGGGAAAGAATGAGTTGACCCATTAAAACAAATCATAAGATCAAATCTGATGATTCCCCTTTTCAGATGGTTTCCACTTGTCCCATGGTGCCATTAATCAAGTATTAATAATCCTAATCAAATTAGGATGGCGCCAAGCATTAGATGAAGGACAAGTGTCCCATGCTCCATCACATGTTCATGTAGACTTTAAGATCCGCATGATTCGGATCAAATCCAATCCAATTGGATCAAGTCCTATCAATTAGGGAAGCCTAACCTCCTTACGTCGAACCTAATCCAATTAGGTCAAACCCTGATTAAAGAACAATCTTCTTACGTCGAACCTAATCCAATTAGGTCAAACCCCAATAAAGCCCAAATTGAATCCAATTCAATTTTGGCTCATTCTTAGTCCAATAACTCAATCAAATTGAGTTCATTAGCAATCTAATTGCTAATAAATCCTTCAATAATTCATTAATTATTTTTCAGCAATATTTATTTAAGGTAATTTGTCAATCGAATTGACCAAATTACCTCTGAATGATTCTTAATCATCCATCAGCCAAAATGATCAACCCAGAAACTTCTATGCGTGTGACCCTATAGGTTCAACCCTAAGTCGGTAGTATAGGAACGACTTTTTATACTAATCGATGTGACCATCTAGCAATGGTACCCAACGTCCGGATAGGCCGAATATGTGCGAAGCAAATATCCTGTAACCCTGGACTATGGTTACCGTATAATTCATCCTTTTGACTCCTAATGTCAGGATGACTTTAGAGTTTTGTCAACTTTGTAATCAGTACATCCATTCTGTGATCAATTTTAGGAATCCTGTGACTCCTCACAAGGATAACCCAGGCCTAGGTTTTGCTAAATTGAACACAAGGCATTATCTCCTGTTTCTAGAAGGGATCAATTCCATCTTGACCCACGCACTGACTTTGCAAGTACTTGACTGCACCCAGTGACCTTCCATCCCAGAATTAGAAATTCTGCTAGTCCGGTACCAAAGTACAGTGAGTTGCTTACTAATCACTGTAGTCATCTCAAGTCTGAGGGATACTTATACCCATATCTACTCGGAACTTCTCTTGACAGTAGAGTGTTCCGGAATTGATCACGTTCAGTGAAATGTACTCCTACACTTCACCTGTGTAACATATTAGTGTCTCCACACTCCTTGGTTAAGAGGACAACCAACATATATGTCACACAACGACCTAAACTCGATAATGCTGTCGTCCTATTAACAGCATATCATTTGGTCGTGAACTGGTTTAAGGACTCACAGATAAATCCTCCTTTATCATAAAAGAATCCTATAGACTTCATCATATATAAGAGTTCATTTCAAGATGTAAAATGATGAATAATGCCAAATAATACTTTATTAATTTATCAATTCATTTACAAAATTCAATCATCAACATGCTGACGATTGACATTTAGGATACAATTTCCAACAACTTCCACTTAGCCTAAAGCCAATCGACACAATATCTAATATCCATCATCGACTTGTATTCGTTGAACTCTTTGATGCCGAGAACTTTGATAAATGGGTCAGCCAGATTTTCTTTTGCGTTAATCTTCTGAAGATCAATATCACCTTGTTCAACGATCTCTCGAACCAGGTGGTAGCGACGTAGAATATGCTTGGTCCGCTCATGTGCTTTGGGTTCTCTTGCTTGAGCTATGGCTCCAGTGTTGTCACAAAATACAGGCACTGGACCATCAATGGAGGGTATCACTCCAAGCTCGGTGATGAACTTTCGCAACCATACAGCTTCCTTGGTGGCATCAGATGCTGCGATGTATTCTGCTTCACATTTAGAATCTGCCACTGTTTGCTGCTTGGAACTCTTCCAGCAGATGGCCCCACCCTTAAGAGTAAAGATATAACCCGACACGCTCTTGCTATCATCTCGATCTAACTGGAAACTGGAATCAGTATATCCCTCAAGTTTCAAGTCAGAATCACTATATACAAGCTACCGGTCCTTAGTATTTCTTAAATACTTAAGGATATATTTTATAACTTTCCAGTGGTTGCTACTTGGATCAGATTGGTATCTACTTACTACTCCCAATGAGTATGCCACGTCTGGTCTAGTACATGTTATGGCATACATTATAAATCCCACTGCCGAAGCATATGGAATTCTATCCATACTCTCTCTTTCATAGATTATAGTGAAATTCTCAAAAAGAAAGTTTTGAGAAGTGGATGTAGATGTAGGGTTGGTACCAAACCACTATAATTTTTTTATATTTGTTTTGTTTGTTTTTCTTACTTTAATTCCTTGCATATTTACTTAGTGCTTGTTTGCTGATGTTAATATTCATCTATTAGCTAAAGTTTTAAAAAAATCTAGTTTATCCTGCCTCTTGGGCTGTATAGATTATAAGATTGCCGTGGATGTTCCCAAAAAAAAAATAATAGATAGCACGGTAAAAAAAAATAGAAAATCTTATTAAAAGAGATTTGCAAGAATTTCAAGAGTTCCAATTTTACCACAAATGATTTGCCTCAAAGACAGCTTTCGGCCCCGTTTGGTGGCATCCTCCGTAGGGGTGGCAATCGGGTCGGATTAGGCATAAACAGGTCGGGTCAAATACAGGTCGGGTCAGAAAACTATAAATCTGAACCCAACCTGTTTATTAAACGGGTCAGGAATTACAAACATGAATCGGACCTGTTTATTAAACAGGTAACCCGACCCGACCCGTTTAACCTGTTTAATAAACAGGTAACCTGTTTACCCAACCCGACCCGACCTGTTTAACCTGTTTGCCCAACCTGACCCGTTTAACCTGTTTAGACCTGTTTAATCTGTCCAACCCAACCTGTTTAACCTGCCCAACCCAACCTGTTTAGACCTGTTTAGACCCGTTTAATCTGTTTAGACCTGTTTAACCCGTTTAACCTATCTAACCCGTTTAACCTGTTTAGACCTGTTTAACCTGCCCAACAGTTAAACGGGTTAAACGGTTTAAACGGGTCAGACATCTAAAACCCGTATCCGACTCAATTAATAAATAAGTTAAACGGGTCGACCTGTTTACGACCTGAACCTGTTTAGGCCAAACCCAAACCTGTTTATGGCGGGTCGAACATGGATCGGGTTGGCGGGTCGGGTCATATTTTGCCACCCCTAAATTCCTCCGTCGCAGAGCTGATTATGAAAAAAAAAGAGAACATATTAAATAGATCCGGCGCGAAGCCTAATTAAAAATAAATAGAATCCGTTATACTAGCTATATAATCGCAAGATAAGTGGCGTTTGTTCCTCGCGTGGAAGCCTTCGTAAATAAGGAGGATGCTAGGTGGCACTTGCTATATGTAAACCCCCTCTCGGTTCTTCTGAGATCTAGTCTCCGGAATCGGAGATGGGGAACGCCGCTGGGAAGGATTTGGAGAACGGTGACGATGGTCCCTCCGTGAGATCGGACGGTGATGGGGGCTTCCCGCCCCACTCCAATCACGTCCGGCGTGCCCACTCCGTGGACTCCGTGGGGAGTACGCCGCCGGAGAGCCCCGGCAGGTCCCGGCCCCCTCTAATGTTCGCTCCTCAGGTGACAATTTCTCCCTGTCAATCGCTCTCTTCTTTGATTTCTTATTGTGCAATGGCTGCTCTGTTCTGGTTTAATTTGTTAGGTAGTGGTGGTTTTGTGAAGGATGCAGGTGGTGTGATCTGGGCGGGAGCAATGGATTTAGTTGAATTGTTGTTTTTTCCTGTCTTCAATCACTTTTTTTCCTTGGCGGCGGAGTAACTTACTAGTTCGGTTAATTTGAGGGTTTTCATTGGAAAGGAAAAAAATTATTTCGTTGGGTAGGCTTTGCACTTCATATGGATTATGCGAATACAAAGAAATATAAAATGTTCAGATATTGTCTTTGATAACTTGAATAGGGGCATAGACAGGCACGTGGGATGGAGGATTTGGCATCTTTTTCTTTGCTGGTAAATTATACTTAATTTTGCTTTCGAAATGGATTTGTATGTTAGATAATATCTGACTTGAATGATTATCTGGTTGCATTCTTGGGCAACCTTTTGTTGGCCTTTAACTTGGGTTGTTTCAACGAGCAACCAATTTCCACATAAAAGCATGTTGAAGAAATGAAAGTGGCTTGGGTTCTAGAGGAGCATGTAATTCATTCATTGAGCTGATTAGCTCATGAGTTCTGGTGTGCTAGATATTATGACTGTTGCCCAAGAATGCACCATAAAGTGGACGAGTGAAGTGAGAATGCAAGAATATGAAGCAGGAAATATAAAGAGCAAGAAGCAAGACACAAATTTTATTGTGTTTCGGCGCCAAACTCAGCACCTATGCCCACTCTTCAAGATTCACTTCTTGAAAATTTCACTATAATCTACTCAAAGATTATAGCTGGATTGTTTTACACGGGCTCACAATCAACCCAGTTGATTTTCTTAGGTAATCAACCAAAATCACTCCTTATCCAAGCCTTTTCTAGGCTTGATAAGAAATATAACACACAATCCCCAAGTTTCAATCCTTGAAATTTGTTAAAATCAACAAAAAGAGAATACAAGAGATTGACTCTCTTAAGAGCAGTAAATCAGTTGTTGGAGCTCATGAGGAAGCACTTGTTGATCTTGATGTGGGCTTTAAGGCTCTTCAATTAATTTCTTAGGTGTGGTGGATATAATCTTTAATGCTCACTTTAAATGCTTTGCCTCTTTTCTTGTTTCTTATTTCTTCTCTTTCTACTTTGTTCTTTTGTTGTCTTTCTTGGGTGCTTCCATGCATTTATATCTTCAAAAAGATAGTTGGACGATGTTTCTAGCCATTACTGTTGGAAGAGGCTGAAAATTGTTGTTGGGAGTGAAAACAATTATTCTGTCTTCGCAGAAAAACTAGTTGTTACTATTGTCAGGCGCAGACCGATCGACTCGACTTCTTCAGAGGTCGACTCGAGAAACTGCTCATTTTTTTGCGCTTTGTCTTCTATTTGCGGCCATTCTGAGGCCGACTCGACATGTGCTAGGTCGACTCTTGTTCTACAGGAGTTGACTATAACACTTTAGGGTAAACTCGTAAAGTACAGATTTTTATCCCCTTTTTGTCTTTTGCCTGAGATTATTCTAGGTCGACTCGGATTATCCAGAGGTCGGCGTGCCGGTCTCTTTTATTGTGGTGGGGTCGACTCGTGTTTGCTTGGGGTTGACTCCAGAAACCGTCCAAACTGAGGTCTTCTATTTAATCATGTGGACCTTCAGGGGTCGGCTCTTTGTGTTCTTAGGGTCGACTCCTGTTGTATAGAGCTTCATAAATTTAAGTTATGTTCTTTCCACTTTGAGTGCTTTGGGTTGATAATATCTTGGATTCTTGTGATTATTCTTGTACACTCCAAACATATGATTAGTGAACTTTTTACTCAAATATGTATCAAAATCAAACCTTTTGGGTTAACAATCTCCCTCTTTTTTATGATGACCAAACTTTTGAGTATCAATAGAAAATAGTGTTGTTTAAAGATAACACATTTGTCACTATTATCCTTTTTGATATTATAATTGAATAATGTGTAAATTTATCCTTTTTCATACTATAATTGAATCATGCATAAATAGTGCTTCAATTTAAATTGATATGTGTTTTCTTAATATTTTGCATTTCATTGATTCTTTGATTGTGTTCATATGATCTCTCATAAACTCGTATTTATGTCTTCCGTACTTTCTTGTACATTGTTGCTCTTTCTTATTTAGTTCTCCCTCTTTTTGTCATTATCAATAATATGAGATGATGAAAAGTAAGTTTTTGAAAGTAAATAGCAAGCAAAGTGGTATAACAAAAGCAAATAGCTTCATTGCATTTCAAAAGCAAAGATACATATAGCAAGTCATACATCTGATGCTCTTAGGATGAGAGTTTATATAAGATGATTTCCTAGGTGACTTTTTAGAAGATCAAGATGAACTTCGATGGGGACAAGAAATAGTAGAGTGCCTAGATTTGGGGATTGAGGATCTAGAGGGGCCAGGCTGAGTCGGTGGGGGATAGAATGATCGAGAGGCTCTAAGCTCTTGAGTGAAGAGACCAATCGCTTGAACAAGAGCGGAAGCAGATGAAGAGACTCGGTCAGTCTCGTCGACTCGTCCTGATCCTCGAATATTTTCTGAATATCTGCTCCAATCCTTTATGCTTGAGAGGTAAAATGCTTGACGTCCTTCTGTACAGAGGTCTACAAGGCCCTCATCTCCCTCTTAATGTACCCGGTCCTCTTGAGTTGGCTAGTTACCAAGAAGCTGTTAATGTCCGAGATGTCGTGCCTCAACTCTGCTACCATTTGAGATAGTGACGACACATGAGGCTCCACTTTTTGATCCTTAGGCAATGTAGCATGTGGTGACTCAGGGGCTAATTGCTCCTTCTGTCTAAATGCACCAGATGTAGTCAGCTCTGCAATCACCTACTCAACAATGGTCCTCATTTGCTCCTTATCTAGTCTGATGGTTTGACCTGTACTGCTCTCTGGATGCGGATGCTGAAAGTCAAAGGAAGCAATGAAGTCTCCTCCATGCTCCAAATGAGTCTCAGGCTCAGCTCAAGGCTCTAGTATCTCCATGGAGGCAGGTGGCTTGGTATCCTGATCTGTAGGAACTGTGGGCTCAATAGGTCTGACCTCAGGCTTTTTGTGCTCATCCCGTCTTGGCTCATCTTGTCTTCTGCCAACTCTTTTCATCCAATGAAAATCTATTTCGGTATATCCCATCCGAGGTAGTGAGCGGTCATTGTAGATGTCGGTGTGCATCAGTGCTCTCGAGGTCTTCTCTTTAAGCTCGAAAGATATTTTCGAAACACCAAGGTCAGGACCATGCCGTAGGGTAAAAATACATTCGACCTGCTCGCTGCCTCATGCATCTGCTGGAATATAAGCATGGGCATGTTTAGGGGATATTCCCTGAGCATATGAAACATCATAACAATGTCTCTCTCTAAGATAAAATCAAACATTCTCGTCTTGAGGAAGAAAATTCTACTGATCATGTGGTGGAGCTTCATTTCCATGGACAACTGGTTGGTACTCACTTCTTTCAACTCGTTGACATCGTTGCGTCCTAATATGTGCTAGAGGCCCATCCTTCATTTGTCCAGCCTATCCGCCGAGGTTCCATCAGTTGGCATACGAAGGAGTCTCCCTAAGCTCAATATATTGAACATAATCCGAGTTTCCTTGATCGTCGAACCCAAAATTCCCACCCCGAACTTCACATTTATGTAAAACTCTCTAACCAAGTTGGGTAGGTGGGATATTCAATGGGCACACAAATTTCCAACATCTTTTCTTCAATTTCCTTCCAATGGCAAACCCTGTCTAGTCCAAGAACTCAAAATCGACGTTCCTTTCGGTTGTGACAATCCGTGAAGAGAGAGGAACCTTACCTGGAGAGGGTTGTGAAGGAATGGAAGCTAGCTCTTCATAAGGTGGAGAGAGGGGGTCGGATCGAGCTTCCGTGCAATGTTCCATCCTCTTTAGGATTTTGGTCTGCTTCAATTGCTGGGCGAGTTGCTTCCGAGGAGCCATTGAGACCAAATCGACCCAAAAGAAAAAGGGATTTAGGGAATGGAGGGAGCAATTTTGAGAGAGAAGACGGTAGGAGAGAGTTTCGAGCGACAAAAGAGAAGAAATGAAAAGAACTTGGGACGACTTGGTATAAAACTCATCTCCCGACAAAGGGGTCGATTTGAACTAATTCTCAAGTCTACTCCTGAGTGGGGGGGGGGCTTTCTTTTCTTACGAGTTGACTTCTTCATAGCCTACACGAGCTTAAGTTGACTCTTATTCATCTGGAGTCGACTCATAGCTCCCCCTCAATCTAAGAGGTCAGCTCTTCATAACCAAGGGTCGACTCCTTGATGGGGAGTTGGCTCTTAAAAAAAAAGATTCAATGCAAAGAGGATCAAGCTTGAGTCAATGAAGTGTGAAATTTGTTTGATCAAGAGAGGTTTACTGAAAATCAGAGGCTTTTGAGATGGGGTTTTAATAGAAACGATCACAAACTCTTAACCATGGTATGCCGTATCGTATCGTACCGGATGGTACTAGAAGTATCGTACCATATCGATTCAATATCGGTACCAGTATGAATGGCGTATCGATTTTTGGTAAACCAAAAAAATTTCGTACCATACTGTACCGACATTATGTTAGTGTGGCACCAGTACGGGATCCGGTACTAGTATGGCGAACCTTGCTCCTAACTCACCCCTACTCATGCTGAATCTATCCTCGCTTAGGGGTTTAGTAAAATATTTGCTAGTTGCCTATCAATGTTAACAAAATCAAGCACTACATTATTGCAAGGTTTGCTGAACCGGTCGGAACCGACCTGTTCAGCCTATACCGTACCGGTACCGGCCTCCACCGGTAGGTACAACGGTGGAATTTGGTTTCGACCCCAAAGAGTTCAGAACCGAATGGTTCCTTGCTCGTACCGGTATGGTTCGCACCAGTACAAGCCCGGTATCAGTCGAACTGCACCGGTGCAAACCGCACCGGTTTGCACTAGTACTTGCGGAGAAGAAGGGAGGAAGAGAGGAGAAGAGAGAAGAGGGGAAGAAGACCTGTCACACTACCAGGCCTCTTTCTTCCTTCTGAGCACCTCGCGGGAAGAAGAGCTCCTTTGCTTGCAGGAGAAGGGGAAAAGAGAGGAGAAAAGAGGAGAGAGGAGAAGAGAGGAGGAGCTCAGGAAGAGGAGGAAGAAAAAGAAAAGAAAAAAAGAGAGGCTGTGGGGAGCGCGCGGGGGCGCGTGTGCGCGGAGACGCGGGCGCGAGTGGGGAACACGTCCCCGACTTGTGCCCGTGTGTGTTCCACGCAGTGGGAATCGCGATCGATGAGCGGAGAACCGTGCGCGCGCGATTTCCCGCGCAAGCTCGCTGTGTGGGGTAGCTGCCCCGCGTGGCCACTTTTAATGCAGCAGACGTGCAGCATAACGCCGACGTGCGCATCTGCGCATTTTTTTGTTTTTTTCTCGGAACCGGTACCAGTCTTCACTGGTACGTCGGTTCGGTCGGTTCGTCTAACCTTGCATTATTGTTTTGAACATGATCTCTTTAAAAATGATATTTTATCTCATTGTGCTTAGTTCTTGAATGTTGAATTGGATTTTTAGTTAGGTTTATTGCACTAGTGTTATCATATCTAATAAGTGTCCTATTATATTTTATGCCAAAATTTTCAAGTTGTTGTTTGATCTACAAGATTTGAGCACAACTTCCAACGGCAATGTATTCGTCTTCAACAGTGGACAATGCTACCAAATTTTATTTTTTACTAAACCATGAGATCAAGTTTACATCTAAAAATTGACATGTCCATTAGTGCTCTTTCTATCTAGTTTGCATCTAGCAAATCAACATCTAAATATCCTATTAGATTTAATGATGATTATTTAGAGTACCAAAATTCTATATTTTGAGTTCCAATTAAGTATCTTAAGATTTTTTTACGGCAGGTAAGTATGATTCTTCAGGATTAAATTGGAATCTAGAACATATACATACACTAAACATAATATCAGGTCTACTAGCAGTAATGTAGAGTAATGATCCTATCATGCCTCTATAAAGTTTTAAGTCAACATTCTTACCTTGCTCATCTGAATCGAGTTTGCAAGACAGACTCATTGGGGTGTCTATTGCCTTGGCATTCTCCATCTCAAACTTTTTCAATAGCTCTTTTGTGTATTTGCTTTGATTGATGAAGATCCCCTTAGCTGTTTGCTTGATTTAGAGTTTGAGGAAGAACTTTGGCCTCCCATCATGCTCATCTTAAACTCTCTTTGCATTATCTTGGCAAAATCTTGACATAAAACCTCGTTAGTGGCACCAAAGATAATATCATCTATATATATTTGTACGATTAACAGGTCATTTGTTTTTTTTTTTGATAAAGAAAGTAGCGTCTATGTTTCCTCTTATAAAGTTATTTTTAGTTAAAAATTTTCTTAATCGTTCATACCAAGCATGAGATGCTTGTTTTAAACAATACAAGGCTTTGTTTAGTTTGAAAATGTGATTAGGATACTTATCATTTTCAAAGCCAGGTGGCTGTTTTACATACACTTCTTCAATAATATAACCATTCGGAAATGCACTTTTAACATCCGTTTGGAATAATTTAAAGTTCATAAAACATGCAAAGGCAAGTAAGAACCTAATTGCCTCTAATCTAGCTATAGGTGCAAAAGTTTCATTATAGTCAATTCCTTCTTCTTGATTATATATCCTTGTGCAACTAATCTTGCCTTATTTCTTATGATATTGTCATTTTCATCAGTTTGTTTCTAAATACCCACTTAGTTCCAATTGCAGGATGATCCAATTGTCTCTTAGCTAAATTCCATACTTTGTTTTTTTCAATTGATTTAGTTCCTCTTGCATAACATTTATCCAATTATAATCTTGTTCAACATCTTTTATGGTTTTAGGTTCAAGTTGAAATACAAAGGCTAAATGATTGCAAATGTCCTTAAGAGATGACCTGGTTCTAACACCATGAGATGGATTACCAATAATCAATTCTTTATGATGATTGTAGAAGTAATCATAAATACAAAGGCCAAGGGGGCGGTGCGACTTCGTAGAAGTCAGAAGATAGAAAGAAGTCCGAAAGAGAGAAGGCAGGGTCACGTCATGTGGCTCTAAGAGCATCCATATTTATGTCGTTCTGCCTGGATAAAGTTTGCTTGCAATGAAAATGTAACACCACTAGAAGTCACATATTAAATGGAAAAGCAGTCTTTTTCTTCCCAATAATCATATCATCATCTAGCCTTTTCCGAACAATTTGGGGTCGGCTTTTCCAATAATCATATGAAGATGAATTATGCCAGAAGGAAACAACATACAATAACTAAGTAGTGATGTGATTCTAGAAAACAAAAGAAGCAAGAGAATTTGCTGAACATATCAATTTAAACTTGGAAACAGAAAATAGTAACATGAAACATGAGAACAAGGTCAATAACATCTCAAAATGATGAACGGTTTCCTTAGGCATATCATTATTTCCATGACCTTCAATTGGTGGACTTTGCCTATGTTCTTCTTAGACCTTACGGATGTCCTCCATGGCGGAGGGTTCCATAACAGACTGGGACTGAGTGCTAGAGGCCACACGCCCACTGCGTAGGTTCATGCAAATGTGGCTACACCACGTAAAATGTAACTAACTAATGCAAGTGGTGCAATAAGATGCCAGAGATCAGTAATGAATCAGAACTAGTAATCTTCGGTATACATTACAGGCTGATTCACATAAACATGCTAAGGAATTTCATGTTGGCGACTATGTTATGATTCGTGTCAGGCCCGAACGATTTCCATTTGGAACCATGAGAAAATTGCAGGCTTGTAGTGCAGGACCTTTTCAAATCTTGAAACGGGTAGGCCCAAATGCATGTCATTGATATCCCTCCTGATTACAGCATTAGTTCCACTTTTAATATTGAGGACTTAGTTGCTTACATACCTTCTTTGCCTATCCCCGATGACCCATTTGACACGCCTACTCCGACTCTATTGGATATGCCTGTCTTTGACCCTCATACTTCTTTTCAACCCACATGGAAGGACAAGATAGATGCTATTTTGGATGAACAGATAATATCTACTACTGACGGCGACACTCAGTGTTTCCTAGTTCGATGGAGAGACCGTCCAGAGTCTGATAGCATGTGGATTACTCATGAGGAGCTATAACATCTTGATCTAGATCTTTTGGAGCATTACCAGAGCCGCCCGCTGTCCCACTTGACAGAGTCAAGTTTTTTCCACCTCGGAAGTGTTGGTGCGGAGCCAGTCCTCGATCTTTGATCCGGCACGTGTATAGCTGCAGACGCAGGAGAGCAGCCCACTCGGTGACACTTTGGTTGGGTGATACATTATGAGAGAGAGCTGATTTGTGGGGTATTTGGGCCTTTTCGTCTGTAGGGGTATTTTAGGAATTTGCTCTTGTTGTGTTGCCCATATAAAGGTTAGCAGGGCTTGTTAACATTTTGGTTGTTGAATGAAAGAAATTCTCTCTTATATTGTCTTTGTTGGTGGATTCCAACACCTTGTTGGTGGATTCCGCAAGTTAGTTCTATTTGAATATTGTACTGCATCACCTTATGTCTGTCGTCAGTTTAAAAATTACCAATAATCTATTCCTTAGGCATATCATTATTTCCTTGACCTTCAATTGGTGGACTTTGCCTATGTTCTTCGACCTTATGTCCGTCGTCTTTGCTTTTATCTTCAGCTGGGGTCTCCTTTAAGGTAAGCTCCTCCATCTCTTTTTCTATTGCATCTGCATCATCACAAACGTCTTTCTTCCATGATGGAAGATTGTTAGTTTCATCAAACATAACAAGTATGGATTCCTCCACCACTAGAGTTCTTTTGTTAAAGATTCTATATGCTTTACTAGTGGAAGAGTATCTAAAGAAAATAGCTTCATCTAATTAGCACCAAATTTACCTAATCTATTTTTTTCATTGTTAAACACAAAACATTTACATCAAAAAAATGAAAATATCCTATGTTAGGTTTTCTTCTCTTCCATAGTTCATAAGGTGTTTTCTTTAAAATAGATCTTATTAATGCACGATTTAGGATGTAACATGCTGTGTTAATTGTTGCTACCTAAAAATATTTTGGAAGATTGCTTTTATACAACATGGTTCGTGCCATTTCTTCTAATGTTCTATTTTTTCTTTCTAGTACCCTAATTTGTTGGAGAGTCCTAGGTGCAGAAAAGTTGTGTTCTATGCCATTTTTTTTAACAAAATTTTTCAAAATTTTGATTCTCAAATTAGTTCCATGATCACTTTTAATATAGGGTTTTATGCATGGATACCCTTCTAAATATCGAATTTTGCGTGAATATCCTTTCAAAATTGATATTTGCATGTATACCCTCGTAAAACTCTGTTATTGTACAAATACCCCTAATATAACAGTTGTTCTAACGGTGTTAAAAAAATCATATTTATATTAATTAAAAATAAAATAAAAATTTGAAATGACGTTATTATCCTTACTCTTTCCTCCCCACCCCCACTCCCACCCCCAACCCCCCTCCCCGGTGCCCGGCTTTAGCACCCCCTGCCTTACTCTTCCCTCCCCTCCCCTCCCCTCCCCACCCACCCCCTCCTCGGTGCCTGACTTTTCCCTCCCCTCCCCACCCCACCGCCCCCCTCCTCGGTGCCCGGCTTCAGCACCCCCCCGGTGCCTTACTCTTCCCTACCCACCCCCCAGTGCCCGGCTTCGGCACCCCCCCTGTGCCTTACTTTTTCCTCCCCTCCTCTCCCCTTCCCACCCCCGCCCCCCCTCCCCCCGGTGCCCGGCTTCAGCACCCCCCCGGTGCCCGGCTTCCCCCCCCCGCATATCGGGATCCCGATCGCGGGCGTTCCACATAACTGTTCTTGTGCCAGAAGAAGAAGAAGAAGAAGACAGGAGCTCCGCACAGCTGTGCTTTGCTTCAGAATCTCTTGGGCCCAGAAGAGAGAGAGAGAGAGAGAGAGAGGACTGCCGGTTTGAGTTGGAAAGAAGGTGGCTTGTCTAAGGACCAGAAATGATGCTAAGTAGGTGGCTTTAACAGCACTGAGTTGGTGGTAATGGAAATAGAAAAAGAGAAACAAAATCAGAATAAAGGCTGCACAAAGCCACCTAAAATCCAGCAAAAGCTCAGAGAAATGAGTTTGCTTTGTGATAACAAGCAAGAGAGTCTCTTCTTTTTTTATGTGTGGGTGGTGGTACTATTGGTCGTTTTTAAGTGAATTTATGGCGGGTTTTCAAGGCAGACAGGAAGGAGATATGGGTTTCTTAGGAGCTTGTTAGCTTGCTCCCATGGCCTTATTATTCTCTAAAGGGATGGGAAATGCCAGCCAATGAGGAGGAAAAGCCTTAAGGGGAGTAGGGTTCAAGTGTGGAAGGATAGCAACAAGCATAGGTTCACAGAATCCAAAGGAACCTCGGCCCGTTAGGATGCTCTCTCGATCTATTACACTGTTGATACCTCTGGTGTCTCGGTAGCTGGTTTTTTTTTTTTCTTTTTCTGTTTTTTTATTTTTGTTTCTTTTAACTTTTGAAGGGAGAAAGTGAGGGAACACTCAACTAAATATGGGTCACCTATTCTGACTGGAGGTCAATTGCAAGTCTTTCAAGTCATGGGTCGCCCAGCACCTCATAATGATGATATGACTAATTAGATTTGCCCAAATTCTTATCCAAAAGCATGGTAAAGTTTCTATTTACTTGTATATTCTTATAAAAATTTCTATTTACACGCCTACCCATTAAGGATATTTTAGTCATTTTAATTTAAAACCGTTAATTTTTTAACGGCGTTAGATGGTATGGGTACATGTGCAAAAATAAGAATAAAAAAGGATAAAATAGCAAAACAAATATTTTACGAGGGTATGCATGCAAATATCAATTTTGGAAGGGTATTCACGCAAAATCCTATATTTAGGAGGGTATTTATGCAAAAAACCCTTTAATATATAAAGTTTTTAAATTTTTTTTATTTGTAATTTTTCTGCATAATTTTGAAAATGCAGAAAATATTTCATCTTTATGTGCTAAAAATAAAACACAAGTAAATTTTGAAAAATTATCGATAATAATAGAGCCAAAACATTTGCCATCTAAACTTGTGGCTCTAGTTGGTCCAAACAAATCCATATGCAGAAGTTCTAATGGATTAGAAGTTGAAACTATATTTTTTGATTTGAATGAAACCCTTGTTTGTTTTCCCAGTTGACATGCATCATAAATCTTATCTTTTTGAAAATTTGTTTAAGGCAATTCTACAACTAAGTCTTTTCAAACTAATTCTGAGATTAAGTCCATGCTATTGTCTTATTGACTTTGGCATTCATTGCTACTAGATACTTTATGTTTTGCATGGGGAGATCATCAAGATCAACCATGCAAACATTTCTATGTCGATGTCCAATGATTTGTATGCCATTGTCAATGGGACTAGACGTAATACAGATAGATACTTCAAAAGTAACCTTAAAACCAAGGTATGCTGAACCGACCAGAACCGGTCGATTCAGCCTGTACTGAACCGGTGCCGATGGACACCGGTATGGTACAGCGTATAAAAACGGTTCCGACCCAAACTGGGTCGGAATCGATTGGTTCCGTACTTATACCGATGCGAACTGGGCCGGTTCGCACCGGTTCCAACCACATTTTAACCGTGCGTGGGCGCGCGGGGCAGTGAGCCCCATGTGCGGGGAAGAGGCCCACCGGGCTGGAGCCTGCGTGGGCCTCTTAATGCCACAGAGTGGCATTTAAAGCCACTTTGTGGCATTTAACGCGTTTGCGCGGACGCGGCGATTTTTTTTTTTAAGAATCACGTGCGGACGCGCGAGCGGAGAACGCGCTCCCGCGTGCCATTCCCCGCGCAGGAACCGCGCCCGCGCGGGGCAGCATGCCCCTGCGAGCTGCCAACCTGCGTGGGTGTTTTTTTTTTGCTTTTTTTCTTATGTCCGCGCACGCGGCTCCGGTTCGGTACCGGTTCCAAGCCGGTACCGAACCGGAACCGTGCCGGTACCAGTGCTCACTGGTATGCCGGAACGGTCAGTCCGACGAACCTTGCTTAAAACCTTTATCACAAAGCTGACTGATATTAAGTAAATTATGTTTTAAGCCATCTACTAATAGTATATTTTCAATATGGCTGGAGTGATTCCAATACTATCTATACTGATGATCTTCATTTTGCCGTTGTCACCAAAGGTGACCCCCCCTCCATTCTTTGCCTTTAAGGTGATGAATTGTGATCCATCTCCTATAATGTATCAAGAGCAGCCACTGTCCAAGTACTATTTTTTATTTGTGCCATGGGTTGCTAGGCATACCTACACCACAAAAAATCAAGTCTTTAATTTAGGTACCTAAGCTTTCTTAGGTCCTTGCAGATTAGTGATTACAGTTCCTTTAGAAACCCACACCTTTTTAACAGTTGATTTACCTAATTTTCTAGAGTTGCAGGTGAAAGATTTATGACCTATCCTAGTATAGGTGAAACATGTTACATTAGTAGAATAGTTACTTAATGATTTAACAAAAATATTTTTCAAAAGTTTTTATTTTTGTAGTGAATTATTGCCTAGATAAACCTTATTATAAATAGCATGTTGGCTGTATAAAATCATTTGCAATTTTTTGAGCTTAAAGAAAATTTATCTACAAGGGTTTAAATCTGTCTACTTCTTTCTTTAGATTGTCATTTTCATAAGCCAGAAGTTTCTTTTCTTGGAGAATGTCCTCTTTTTCTTTGGTTAAATTCTGATTTATCTTTTTGAATTCTTTGTTTTTTGTTCTATTTTTTTAATTCATCTATAAGATCTTGCATTGCATCTTGAAGTTCTTCTATAGTAAAATCAGTTAGCGTTTTAGAAAATACCTCCTTATTTGCCATGAGGCATATGTTTTGTAGTCTCTTGTGCTTCTTCCTCGGAGCCCAACTCGTTGCTGTTGCTCCAAGTTGCTATCATGGTCTTCTTGAATCTTTTAGGGCCCTTTTTAAGAAAAGAATAGTCTGCTTTGAAGTGTTTAGGTCTTTTGCACTCGTAGTAGACCACCTGATCATTCTCTTTCCCCTTGTTGGTTTCTCCCTTGTGGGTGTGCTTCTTTTGGAAACTGTCTTTTCTTCCTCATGAATCTCTTGAACTTTCTTGTAATCAGGGCTATCTCCTCATCATCCTCAGACTCTTCACTTCCCTCTATTGACTTGAGGATGACTATCTTCTTCTTCAATATCTCCTCATTGTTTTGCTTCATTGTGAGCTTGCATGTCGTTAGGGATCCGAGCAGCTCTTCTAGTGGTAGACTGTTGAGATCTTTTGCTTTTTGTATGATCCTCGCTTTTGCTTCCCACGCCATTGGTAGTGACTTGAGAATTTTCATCACAAGATCACTATTAGTATGATTTTCCAAGGCTTTTCAGGCCATTTATAATATCTGTAAATCTAGCGAACATTTTAGTAGTGGATTTACTAGGTTCCATTTAAATAATTCATATTTATGAACGAGCATTTTTATCTTAGACTCCTTAGCTCGGTTTGTTCCTTCATGAGTGATTTCTAATCTTTTTTATATTTTTTTTGCTGATATACAGGTAGAGATCTTATTAAATTCATTAGCATCAAGAGAACAATAAAGAACATTCATGGCTTTAGCACTGAGTTGAGTCATTTTCGTATCATATTCATCCCACTCCCTTTTAGGCTTGGGAAGGGATACTCTATCTACAATCTTTGTGGGCGTGTGAGGTCCATGGCTTATGACGCCCCACATGTCATAATCTAAAGCTTGGACCAAAATATGCATGCGTGATTTCCAATATGTGTAATTTGTGCCGTTAAATAGTGGGGGCCGGTTGGTTGATTGACTCTCAGCAAGAGAAGATCTGAATTGGGTTTCCATTGATCCTTTCCTCTTTGACGGTTAAGTCAATGGAGGGCAAGAGTACATGCTGTGATACCACTTGTTGCCTAGATAGCAACCTAAAAGGGGGATGAATTGGGTTATAAAATTTTACAACTAAGGTGCAATTGAATTTTAAAGTGCGTGAGTGAAGTGAGAATGCAAGAATATGAAGCAAGAAATATAGAGAGCAAGAAGCAAGCAAGACAAATTTTATAGTGGTTCGGTTCCAAACTCAGCTCTTACGTCCACTCCTCAAGATTCACTCCTTAGGAATTTCACTCTAATCTACTCAAACATTACAGCTGGATTGTTTTACATGGGCCCACAATCAGCCCAGTTGATTTTCTTAGGTAATCAACCAAAGCCATCCCTTATTCAAGCCTTCCTTAGGCTTATGGTATGCTGAACCGGCCCGTACTGGCCCGGTTCAACACGTATCGTACTGGTCTGGTCCCTGACCGGTACGGTACGGGGGTGGAAAAAGGTACACGGCTTGTACTGAGAGAATCCAGTTGGAGCCGGGGAAGAAGAGGAAAGAGCGAGTAGGGAGGGAAAAGTGGAGGCCTCCACCGCCTACGGAGGGCTGCGGGGGCGTGGCTGCGGCCACGCCCCCGCAAGCTTGTTGCAGACCCAAGCCCACCACATCGTCAAGAAGCCAACCGTGGAAGACTTCGGGCCTTGACGGTGCCAAAGGAGGGCCAAACCATGGCCAAAGTCTTGCACTCGCCCGCGCATGACCATGTGATGAGGACCCTCCATGAACACCGCCGTTGGGGCCTGCGCCTAAGGGAGATTTAAGGCCTAGACAAGGCCAAAGGAGAGTTTCGCCAAGCACAAGGCTCCGACCAACCTCTTGGCTTGGAGGAGTGGCCAAGCCTTGGCCAAGCATCCCCAAGGTCGGCCAAGACAAGGCCTAGCAGCCCCCAGCGCCCCCAGCCGCACCCTGCCGCGCCCAGGCGCCCTGCCAGTGCCCTGCCACAGCGCCCAGCGCCCTGTCCAGCCCCCTGCCGACCAGCCAGCTGCCCCAGCCGTGCCCAGGCCCTGCCAGCCGCCTGCCTGCCCCCTGCAAAGGCCATAGCCGGGCCAGCCAAGGGCCTGCCCAGCTGCCAGCCTATGCCTAAGGCTTGGCCATGCCTTGGCCAAGCCTTTGGCCCTACATGTGCCATGAAGCCCCCTATGCCTTAGCCACTCTTGTGCCACTTGGAGACACTATAAACAGGAGGGAATGAGGATCTTTTGAGCTATCTTAGTCTTTTGTCATCTTGAGAGTCTTGTATTTTCGGCCTAAAGGTTTGGGAGGGCTTTGCCTTATTGAATTTGGTCCTAGAGTGTCTCTAAGGACTTGGGCCAGTGAGAACCCATCATAGTTTCACTAGATTATGCTTGTAAGCTTCATTTTAGGAGTTGAAACAATCCTCTAAGCTTTCCTCTACATCTTTCAACTTGTGTGATTGTGTCTTTCAAGCCAAGGGACGGGCCAAGCTGCAACCAGTAGACCCGTCCGTTGTCTTGATTTCCACGACCATTCAAAGGAGTGCGTCCATCATTCGCAACAAGTTAAGGGTCGGGCCAAGCTGCAGCCAGTAGGCCTGCCCCTTGTCTTGTATCCGTGACCATCCAAAGGAGAGGATATCAACCGGCGTTATCCGCATCGGCCCATTTCAACAACTTAACGAGGTGCGCGCAAGAACCACGAGGCACAGATTTGGTGTGGCGACTTGGGGCCGAAAGCCGCCCTCCATCAATGGTGCTTTCATTGAAGATTGTTGGAGGGCGGCTTTCGGCCCCAAGTCGCCACACCAAGCCTTGCACGTTTGCTCCTTGCGGATGCCTTAGAATGTTAGGAAAGTGGGCCGATCGGGTAACGCCGTGGTAGTTCAAGCTTGTGCCGCAGTGTGCCAAGCTCTTTAAGTGATCGTGGGAACCAAGGCAAGAGGAGGGCCTATTGGCTGCAGCTTGACCCGACCCTTGACTTGAGAAGAATACAATCAAATGCAAGAAGATATTTGTAGAGGAATGCTTGATTGGTTTTGTTGCTGGAAGTTGGACCCGGGGGTGACCGCGGACTGAGGAGGAGCTCCGGCAGGTGGTGCGGCGGCGGACGTTTTTCTCCGGGGGACCTGTATGAAGCCGGTGGCCGGAGGTTCCGGCGCCGGCCCTCCGATGCTTAAGTCAGAGGGGGGTTTGCTTGTGGAGAAAAATAATAAAGAGTGGGAGTACCTAAGGAACTCTAGAGGAGGGAGAGGAAGAAGCCCCCCTGCCTTGAGATCTTCCCCCCTTTTTATAGTAGGGGGTGTAGGGTTACCTGTGACTGGACGTATCCATGCGAATTAATGAGTTACCATAGTGATTGGACGTGATCGTGCGAATTAATGAGTTACCGTATACGGCCCGAGATTTTGGGCTGGCTGGCGACCCATTGAGATCGTGTGCATTTAAACGTTGACAGTCGTTGAGGTGGAGATCGCGGGATTTGACCCCGGATGAGGAGGGGGACTTGATTTTTGGTGGAGCGGGGAGGCCTGCTTCTCTCTTTGACTGGGTCTTCCTTGGCCTTGAGGTCGGTTGAGCTTAACTTAGCCGAGATCGAGGTTGTGAGCTCTGGGGTTATTGGCATTGGGATCGAGTGTTTTGAGGTCGGGCGCTCTGAGATCGGGCGCCTTGAGATCGGACGTGCCTCGAGGTTGGGCGTGCCTTAAGGTCGGGCGTGCCTTAAGGTCGGGCGCCCTAAGGTTGGCCGCCAGAAGAGTATGCTCACTGTCGTACGTTCGTCATCAAGTGCCGGCGATTTATCCACGTGCTTTGAGCGATCCATTTTTTTCCCAACACCACCCCCGACTTCCGAGTTTGAGCTGTTTGCGAGCTCGGGCGAAGGAAGTAGTTATCTTCATCACGCCGGTGGAATCAGACGGCTTTAATTTGCTTCGCCGTTTCGAGCGCTTCAGGGGCGTCTTTAATGAGAGCACGAGGCGGCGGCTTTTTGCTTTTCGAGGCAGTTTCGAGCCGCGGGTTCATGATGAGGCTCCAGTATCCGACGAGACGCCGCTTCGATTCTGCTTTTAAAGCATCGATCTAAGTTGATACACTGCTTCAGTTTCCGAGGCCGACACGTGGTGCGATCTAGATGGGAGGCGCGGTTTGGCTTTGTCGATCTGAGCCGTCAGGAGGGTCTATATAAACCCTGGCCTGGCCCTAAAAGCTCCCATTTGGCCGCCGTAGCTCTTGCTTTCTTCTTCCACTTTTTTTTTCCCGATCGTTGTTTAGCTTTCTCCAGGGGGTGTTCAAGGTGCTCTTTGGGTGATTCCCCTTGGTTCTTCGCCTTTGTCTGCTAGCCTTTTCGGTGAGGACCACGGTAGGTTGCTCTCCTCACGTTCGCTCGGAGGGCCGTCAGTCTTTCCTGTTTCTCCTTTTTTCTTCTTTTTCTTTCTCCTCTTGGTGAGCACGGCAATGTCGGGTGGTGCTTCATCTTCCGGTAGGGACCTTTCCCGTAGGAAGGGGGTCGTACCGAAAATGGGCCATGGCCCAGATAGGATCGGGTCAAACTTGGCCGAGGAGGAATTGGACCTGATCCGAGCTCGATTTTTCCCTTAGCGCGGGTTTGGCCTGGACCTTGTGAGGTCGGAAGACCGGGTTACGAGACCTCCGGGTCGGATCGAAGTGTACGTAGAGACACTCTGGGCCGGCCTGCGATTTCCTCTGCATGGGTTCGTGAACGAGCTCTTGGTGGCGTACCAGCTTGTCCCAGCGCAGCTCGCTCCGAACTCGTGGAGGACCATCATCGGCGTTTTATCTCTTTGCCTCGCACACGGGATACCGGTCTCGGTAAACGTTTTCCGTTGGTGTTTCATGTTGAAATCCAACCCCACGGATGGAGAATGGCTTTACCTTGCCCTTCGGGGCGGTAGGCCGTTTTTCCGAGGTGCTTCCTTCCTCCATTCGTGGGTGGAAGGAGAAATTTTTCTTCCTCTCCTCCGAGCGCATGTGGGAGTTCGACCCATCATGGGGGCTGCCCCGGCTCAAGGCCATCAACACGGCCCCTAAGCTTTCGGTGAGCGAGCGGAAGATTCTCGATGCTCTTCGCAGCCTCGAGGGGGACATTTTTCTGAACGACCTCCTGAGCGAGGAGGCTCTAGTGAACGTTGGCCTGAGCGCCCGAGGGTAAGGGCGGTTGCACAGTTCCTTGTTTCGTCGTCCTTTGTCTTACTCGTTTTTTCTAATTACATTTTTTTTCTTTTGGTGCCGGTCTGACACTTGAGTTCTTTCTCCTTTTCCATTGCAGAGATGGTGACCAGCAACGCGGCCCTCCTCGTCAGGTACAAGAAGAGGGCGGCCGAGGCCGGCGGGGCTCACCCTATGCCCAGAAAGAAGGCTAAGCCGGCCTCGACCTCTGCTCCCACCGAGGTGGGGGACCTCGAGGCTGGGACTTCCGAGCTCATCTGGAAGAACAGCCAGAAAAAGAGCGGGGAGCGTAGACCGGAGGAAGCTCCCCTTGTCGAGCACGCGACCTCTTCCGGGGCCGCGAGAGATCCAGCAGCTCCAGCTTGCCCGACCTCTATTTCTCAGCGACCCCGCCAGGTCGTTCGCTTGCGGCGCTCGGGTTTCGAGCCGGGCAGCGGTCTCGGGGTCTCGAGCTCTTCTCACCATTCTCTGCCGACCTCTGCAAGGCCTAGCCTCCTGAGCTCTTCAAGGGCCAATGTCCCGAGCTCATTGAGGGCCGGGGGCCGCTTTGAGAGAAGGCCTTTCTGCCCGGAATGGTCGGTCTTGCAGGACGACTCGGCCCTCCTCGATAGCAACGTCGCACGTAAGGTAGTCCGCTGTGCGCTGCTCCCAGCCAACCGAGCTGAGCTCGAAGCTGCCGATATCGGCAGCTTTGTCGATCAGGCCTACCGCTCCGCTCGAAGCTGCCGATATCGGCAGCTTTGTCGATCAGGCAGCTTTGTCCATCCGAGTGAGTTATCTTCTTGCTTTAATTTTCATATCCTTTTGAATTTTCGACCTCTACTCACTTCCATTTTCTTTCTTTATAGCACCTTCATGAAATCGACATGTTGGTCGTCGTGGCGTCCGAGTGTCAGAACAAGGCTCAGAGGAGCCAAAAGGGGCAGGAGGATGCCGGGAGGAAGCTCGGCGAAGCCGAGGCTGCGCGGAGGGAGGCCACCACGAGGATGGAGGCTGCCGAGGCCGAACTTCGATCCAAGGCCGAGCGCCTTGATGAAGAGAAGGCCTCGCATGCTCTAGCCAGGTCGGAGCTCCGCGCCTCTGAGGCACGCCTGGCCGATGCCCGTTCTGAGATCGCCGGCCATAAGTACGAGGCGGGGGTCCTTTGGCTGAAAATTGAGCAACTCGAAGCTCGAGAAAGAAGGGCGTTGGAGCAAGCCCAAAACGCGGTGCAGATCTTCCGCGAGTCGGACGAGTTCCGAGAGCTGATGGAGGAAGAAGCGGTTGATGGGCTTATCAGCGGTTTTGAGGATTTTCGGAGGCAGATGCTGAGGATCTTCCCCAAGCTTGACCTTCACGGACTTCAGCCTCGTTGGGGATCATTGAGGACGATGGCGAACCCGGAAGCCCAGAAGATGATGGCGTGCCCAGCAGCGCGCCCGAGAGCCCTGAGGCCGAGCGAGGGGCCGTCGAGGCCGAGACTGAGGCGGCTGAGCAGACTGCTCCAGAGGCTCCATCTGGAGAAGCCGTTGAATGCGTTCTTGGGGAAGCTTTCGAGGCTGCTCCCGAGGTCGCTCGTGAAGCTTCAACCGAGGCCACCATGGATGCTCGTGGAGAGGGGCTAGCAGAGGACCCCGGGGCTGCTTCTGCGAGGGACCCCGAGGTGGTTCTTGTGGATGATTCTGAGGTCGATGCCGAGACCACCGCTGCTCCGTAAATACCTTAGGGCTTAATTTTGTTTCTTCTTTCTTTTTGTAAACGAGGTCGGCCATTGTAGCCATTGTACGGCCAAGTGGGTCGGCCTCGAGACCAAACTTTATACTCAGCCTTGGGGCTCCCTATTAAATAAATACATGCTTTCTTAAATCTGATTGTGTCTTCGGATTCGCTTTCTCTTGTGCATTCAACGAACTCTTATCTCTGACCGCTTGAGTTGAACTCCGCGTATCATTCGTTTTCACAGGTGATTCCAATATCTTTTGGCGAATTCCACTAAGTCTCTGGGCTCAGCCTTTAGGAGAATTCCGCTAAGTCTTTAGACTCAGCTTTCGGAAGAATTCTGCTAAGTCTTTAGGCTCAGCTTTCGGAAGAATTCCGCTAAGTCTTTGGGCTCAGCTTTTAGAAGAATTCCGCTAAGTCTTTAGGCTCAGCTTTCGAAAGAATTCCACTAAGTCCTTAGGCTCGGATTTAACTGCAGTGTGGATCAAAGCTGGGTTGCTGTTCGACCGTCGGAACTTGCGTGTCTCTTGACCTCGAACTTGGTCGAGATGCTGTTAGGTAGAACCCGAGGTCGAAGGAGACTAAGGTCGCCGCCGATGCAGCTGGGCGCCCCCGAGCTTGGTCGAGGCGTCATTAGGTGGGATTCGAGATTGTTGCAGCAAGCCATCTCGAACTTGGTTGAGGCATCCTGAGCCCAATCGAGGCATCCAAACTTGGCCGGGCATCCAAAACTTGGTCAGGGCATCCGAACTTGGCCGGGCATCCCGAACTTGGCCCGGGCATTCGAACTTGGTTGGACATCCGAACTTGGCCGGATATCCCGAACTTGGTCGGGGCATCCGAACTTGGCCGGGCATCCCGAACTTGGTCGAGGCATCCGAACTTGGTCGGGCATTCCGAACTTGATCGAGGCATCCGAACTTGGTCGGGCATAGTGTTGGGGGAAAAATGTATCGCTCAAAGCACGTGGATAAATCGCCGGCACTTGATGACGAACGTAACGACAGTGAGCATACTCTCAAGGCGTGCTCGACCTCGAGGCACGCCCGACCTCAAGGCGCCCGATCTTAGAGCGCCCGACCTCAAAACACTCGATCCCAATGCCAATAACCTCAGAGCTCACAACCTCGATCTCGGCTAAGTTAAGCTCGACCGACCTTAAGGCCAACCCAATCAAAGAGAGAAGCAGGCCTACCCGCTCCACCGAAAATCAAGTCCCCCTCCTCATTCGGGGTCAAATTCCGCGATCTCCGTCTCAACGACTGTCAACGTTTAAATGCACACGACCTTAATGGGTCGCCAGCTAGCCCAAAATCTCGAGCTGTCTACGGTAACTCATTAATTCACACGATCACGTCCAATCACTACGGTAACTCATTAATTCGCATGGATACGTCCAGTCACAGGTAACTCCTACATCCCCTCCTATAAAAAGGAGGGAAGATCTCGAGGTAGGGGGCTTCTTCCTCTCCCTCCTCCAGAGTTTCCTGGGTACTCCCACTCTTTATTAGTTTTCTCCACAAGCAAACCCCCCTCGGACTTAAGCATCAGAGGGCCAGCGCTGGAAACCCCGACCACCGGCTTCTTGCAGGTCCCCCGGAGAAAGACGTCCGCCGCCGCACCACCTGCCGGAGCTCCTCGGTTCGCGGTCACCCCCGGGTCCAATTTCCAGCAACAGGTTCTATTTCCAAAATGAAGCTACAAGCATAACTCTAGAAGAAACTATGATTGGTCTCCCCTAGCCCAAGTCTTAGACAAACCCCAAGACCGAATACAATAGGGCAAAGCCCTCCCAAGCCTAAGGCCGAAATACAAGTCAAGACTACAGTGCTCAAAGATGTCCAAAATGATCCCCCTCATGGCTTATTTATAGCCTTTCTAGTGTGCCCAAGGGTGGCTAAGGCATAGGGGTCTTCATGGCACATGTAGGGCGAAAGGCTTGGCCAAAGCATGGCCAAGCCTTAGGCATAGGCTGGCGGCTGGGCAGGCCCTTGGCTGGCCTGGCTATGGCCTTTGAAGGGGGCAGGCAGGCCATTGGCAGGGCATGGGTGCGGCTAGCTGTAGTGGCTGGTCGGCAGGGGGCCAGGCAAGGCGTTGGGCGCTCTGGCAGGGCGCTGGCAAGGCGCCTGGGCACGACAGGGGCACTGGCACAGGCGCCGAGGCGCGGCAGGGGCGGTGGGGCAGGCGTCTGCCGCACGCGCGCAGGCGGCGTGCACAGGCGGCGCGCGCAGGCCGTTGTCGGGCGCGCGTGGTCGGGCGCGGTCTGCGGCGAGGTTCAATGGCCCAAACCTCGCCCGGTCATGCTGGCGCGGGCGCGCAGGTGGGCGCTTGGGCGCGCGGGTGTGCAGGCGGGCGCAAGTGGTCGCGGGCAGGCGCGGGCTATGGCGAGGTTCGCTGGGCCGAACCTCGCCCGAGGCACTGGGCGCAGGCGCGCACGGTCAGGCGGGCGTGCTAGTGGGCGCGCATGGGCGGCCGCACGGGCGTGCTAACGGGCTGGCGGGCGTGCGACACTGTAGCTGGCGAGGTTCTGTGGCCTGAACCTCGCCAGGCTTGTTTGCTTGCCTGGGCGCGCCTGGCACTGTAGCTGGCGAGGTTCAGCATCCAGAACCTCGCCTGGCACACTGTAGCTGGCGAGGTTCTTTGGCCTGACCTCGCTCACAGCATGGGTTGCGGCCGGATTAGGCC